>NW_005054586.1:294823-306726 GCF_000277835.1 Geospiza fortis
CCCAGGGGCCGGCAGGGGGGGGCCCCGGCGGAGCCTCTGGAGCCCAGCACAGCCTCCGGAGCCTCCGGAGCACGGCGCCCACCCCGCACTCTTTACGTTGGCAGCTCATAAACCAAGGGATTGATCGGAGCTGGCAGGCTCCAGCCCCAAAGGCCCGGCCTCTCCAGGGCTGTGCTTAATGGGGGCCTGTGCTCGGATACCACCCACGGCTCCTGCAAAGCCCCGAGGCAGAGCGGGAGCACGGAATTGTGGAATGCTTTGGGTTGGAAGGGACCCTAAAGATCAGCCTGTTCCAAGCCCCTGCTGTGGGCAGGGTCCAAGCCATGGCTGGTGAGACAGGGAATCTGCTCTCTCCAAGAACATCTCAATCCATCCTTCTCCAAACCCTGCCAGCTCCTGCATACCTGAGACTCCCACCTCAAAGTTTTTTCTTCTCCTTGAGCACATTTTCCTTTTAATCCCTTTAGCTGAGATCCTGTGCAGACAGAATCATGTCCTTCCTACTAATCAGCTGATGACATGGACAAGCAGAAGCCACACTGCTGCCCTTCAAGCCACACTTTACAACCAAACTGGGGACATCGGACTTATCCTTTGCATAGCATGACTGGCTTCCACCACAAACACCTGAGAAATCCAACATTTAATGTTCCATCTAACTCAAACCACACAGAGATTCCATGATTAATTATAAAAATAATTGCTCCAACAGATAAAAGAAATAATTCCCCCAACAATTTCTCCAGGAAGGCTTTTCCCTGGCCCTCTCAACTCACCCATATTGATGGGAATAATCAGGAGACATGATGTCTAATTAAGGTAATTATTTGCAAAGATGGGACATTCAAGACTGGAAGCACCAAGACTCCTGCCCCAGTGCAAATCCCTCCTGGGCTCCTCAAGTCCCAGCTGCTGGGAGGTGTCAGTGTCCCCAAAAACCTCTGGGGAAATTTGGGGTGCATCCCCCAGCCCAGAGCTCCCTGTTTGGGTGCAGAGGGGATTCTCCCAGCCCAGAGCTCCCTGTTTGGGTGCAGAAGGGATTCTCCCATCCCTGTTTGGGTGCAGAGGGGATTCTCCCAGGGCAGAGCTCCCTGTCTGGGTGCTGAGGGGATTCTCTCAGCCCAGAGCTCCCTGTTTGGGTGAGGGGGGGATTCTCCAGCCCCTGTCTGGGTGCAGAGGGGATTCTCCCAGGGCAGAGCTCCCTGTTTGGGTGAGGGGGGATTCCCATGGGACTGAGGGCAGCAGTTTGATGCGCTGTGTGAGGGCACACCCCGTGTCCTGCCAGGCTGTGGGAAAGCAGGTGTACAGACAGCACATCCCAGCAGCCCGGAGAGGAGTGAAGGGATCTCTGTGGGCTAAAAACCTCTTTTTCTTGAAAAAGCAGAGTCCAAAGGATGATCTCCCACCTTGCAGCTGGGCCTGCACCCTGCTCAGCGAGGCGCGGGCCGGGCCGACTAGGTCTCATTCTCGCCACAACCAGAAAATTTGCCCAATTCGGCCTCCACCCATGACTCCCAGCTGCTATAGAAGGACCAACCCCACTTGGACTTGATGATCCTCGTGAGCCCCTTCCACCTCTGGATATTCCAGGCTCCTCTGATTAAATTGTGCCATTGCACATTTGCACCATCCAATGCTTCAGCCATGCACAATAAATACAAATAAAATCACTATTCTGTATAAAGATGGAAAAAAAAAACAATCTAAGAGGTATTTACAATCTGCCTGGCTATCTGCTGGAAACTCTCCATGGAGGAATCCCTGCTGCTGCCTGTTCCAAGCAGGCAGGCTGTTGTAAAACACCAGCAATCCAGTTATTTTTTGCAGTGACTGCACCTATGCTTCCCCTCCTCATTCTATTGAATTATATGTAAACCACCAAAAATCCACACTGAAAAAAAAAATAGAAAAGGAGGAAAAAAAAAATAGAGGAAACCAGCTATTTTTGTTTTCTAATTAAAAAGCAGGCCCGGCCTCTCCAGGGCTGTGCTTAATGGGGGCCTGTGCTCGGATACCACCCACGGCTCCTGCAAAGCCCCGAGGCAGAGCGGGAGCACGGAATTGTGGAATGCTTTGGGTTGGAAGGGACCCTAAAGATCAGCCTGTTCCAAGCCCCTGCTGTGGGCAGGGTCCAAGCCATGGCTGGTGAGACAGGGAATCTGCTCTCTCCAAGAACATCTCAATCCATCCTTCTCCAAACCCTGCCAGCTCCTGCATACCTGAGACTCCCACCTCAAAGTTTTTTCTTCTCCTTGAGCACATTTTCCTTTTAATCCCTTTAGCTGAGATCCTGTGCAGACAGAATCATGTCCTTCCTACTAATCAGCTGTGAGAACCTCGCCATGGAAAGTATGCAAATGAACAATATTTAATGCACAATATGGTAAAACAGGTTTTGTTATTTTTATGGAATCAGGAGCCTTTTCTCTCCATCTGCAGTCTCCTAGGCTCTGCAGGCTCTGCTTCCTGCGATGGTTTACATACATTAGGCTGCTTTAGAAGGAGCTGTGCTTTCATTGACATCTGGAGTGAAATGGGAATGAAAAGCCCAATTTGTCGCTGGATGGTTTAGGGAAGTTTCATTAGGGATGTATTGTCTCTGCTCATTTTGACCCCAGTTTCCACAAAGCCTATTCTTAATAAAGTTTTTCAAACGGCTTCAAAGTTGAAAAAAAAAATTAAAAAAATAAAATAATGAAGCCACGTCTCTGATTGTACCCACGAAGAATGAAAAGAAATCACTGTTGGTGTCTGCTGTAGCCTGGGAAAACAAAAAAAGAAAACCCATCCGGGTGTCTTCTCAGGGTTATTTCTCCACGCTTACCAGGAATGTTATGGGAAGACAAAAATTTAGGCTGGAGATCAGGAAAAGGTTCTACCCCCACAGGGTGCTGGGCACTGCCCAGGCTGCCCAGGGAACGGGCACGGGCCCAGGCTGAGAGAGCTGCAGGAGCATTTGGACAACGTTCCCAGGGATGCACAGGGTGGAACTGTTGGGGTGTCAGGAAAAACATCAGTTTCTGGTTCATTTAAAGCAATAGAGGCAAATTTGAACAGGCACTGCCCACTCAGACCCTGTGTGTTCAGCACAGGCAGCTGGGGCAGGGGGTTTATCCCCCAACTGTATTTCCCAAACACTCAAATTTCCTTACAAAGTGATTCACAGAGGGAAATCCCTGGATCTGAGACTAACTCAGCCCCGAGTTTGAGGAGCAGTGTGTGACAGACACACACGCTGCATTAGGGAGCTCAGAACATCCAAATTAGGTGCTCTTGCCAAAATCAATATTTGTAAATATTCATAACTATGGGGATTCCTGCATATGTTTAATGTCACTGCTCCCACTATTTCTGAAAACTGCACAAATGTTCAACTGTACCTGCAGTTAGTGTTGCTGGTGCTCCTTTAGCATAAATTAATATTAATAAAGGTAACAGGGAGGATGCAGAGCATTTCCAGGTATTTATCAACCGTCAGCCTACCATGAGGACTCAGCCATCCAGGGGATTTTGCCACCACACTCCTCAATTGTCTTCAGAGCTCCAGCTTGTCTGCCTGGGAGGGGGACTGACACCTTATCAGCATGGAAATTTTCACAGAGAAACCTCTTTTTAAGGAAATGCAGCTAAAATGGTTCTCTTTAGTCTTTGCAGTGCCCTCCCAGGAGTGCTGACACCAAGATCCCATTTCCCAGAGAGAACCAGGATGGATTTCATGGAGACACATTGCATTAGGACTTCCACAACCACTCTTCCAGATGCCAAACAAGAAGCCAAGCAAAGAGATCCTTCCTGCCCCCCCAGCTCAGACTGGCTCCTGGCTGTTTACAAGAGACATTTTGAATAGCAGCAATTAGTGGAAGGGAGAGCAAAATAATTGTGGAGATAAGCACAAGCCTGGGTGAACAGAACTTGGAACACTTCTGGCTGACAGATATTCCCTGGCATGCAAAGTTGCTGTGTCCAGCTCCCAACTGCATCTCAATCCACACCTGAGTTCAGCTCCAGCACAGGGGGATATCAGGGAAAGGCTCTTCTGCCACCTGTTCTGGCCAAATTCTACAGTTTTGGGGGTTTAAATCAGGTATTCAAAACGATCTTTGGGCTCAGGCTCTGTAAAAATAAAGTCAGATCGTAGGTGAGGATGAAGAAAAACTCTCCAAGAAAGTACACATCAAATCACCCCCTGAAAAACCCTTGGCTGTGGGTGGAAGCAAAGCACAGGTGCTGGGATTTCTGAGAGCTGGATTTCTGGGAGCTGGATTTCTGGGAGCACTGCTCTGTTGGGCTGTTTCACAGTGATCCCAACGCTGGCTGGACTCCGTGCCTCATGTTCCCCCATCCTGTTTACTGAAGTCTCGGGCTGTGGCTCCAGTTTCAGGATCTGCTCTCTTGGCTCCCTGGCAGCGTGTTTGGGATATCTCCTGGAGCACCAGGCAGAATAAATCAGCTGTGGGGGAAACATTGTGACTTCCAGCAGCAGTCAAGACACAAAGATCTGGGAGAAGGAGCACCTCTCATCTCTTTTCTGGGACACGCATCCCACGTGCCCCCTTCCCGCCATCGGGCAGCTGACAGCCAGCTAAACCCGTGCCAGAAATTCCCATGGGCAGGGAATTTTCTGCAGGGAAATGATCCCTCCCAGCCAGCAGCTCCCTGGGCAGGAGACTGATCTCAGTCAGACACATCCTACTGAGAATGTCTGGTGCTCAGGTTTATGAGGCTGAACTGCCTCCAGGACCGGGAATGATGGCGAGGTTCCCTTCACGCCAGCTCTGGGTGACAAGATCCTGTGTTTTACCTTGGCAGCTTTACATATGGATATGGAATTTTGTACCCTCGTCTCCCTTCCATGCCATTACCTCTCCCAAAAGACTGGAAGCCCTCTGAGCCCTGAATACCTACAAAAGTTCAGCACTGGGAAAGGTTCAGCACTTTTGTGTGAGCCTTTTGCTCCCTGACTCCCACTCCAGCCTAACTTTTCCCTTCCTCCAGAAGCAGAATATCCAACAGCCTTCCCAGAAAGCAGCAAGCTCCATTTGTAGTATCCAGCACATTCAGCTCCTCCTCCAATTTTCCCCTTTAAAGGTGAGGAAAACTCCTTTGAGTTTGCCTCTGGTGGGCTTTACGTGGTTATTGTTGAAGGGGAGGGAATCAGGAGCAGGGAGTGCCCATTCCAGCATGGATGGCAACAAGTAAATGAGAAAATTTGACTTAAACCAATCCCTGTAAACCAAAGAACCACATAAAATCCTGTAAAGGAGGAGCCCTACATGTTTGATGCTAAGTAAGAGATGAGACCTTGGTCCTTGAAGGAGCAGTCACATCCTCTGTGAACTGTTTTGGGGTGTTTTGGGTATTACAGGAATTCCACGTTTCTGGACATGAATGGATCAGCAGTGGTGTACATTAACAGGCCAATATTCCTGGCATAACAACAGCATCCAGTGGCTTTTTTTTTTATTCCTGCCCTGATTCTCTGTGTTCTCTTTGATTACTTCCAATTATTTCATAAGTTCAAAATTAAGATAAAATTGGAATTGAACATTCGGGTGTGGGAACTGCCAAAATATCTCTTCTGCTGCCATTTACTCTGAAACTCTAAACTGACAAAAAAAATAGTCACAGCGCCCCACACGTATTTTACTCCAGAAAAATCCAGAGCTCCCATTGTGCTCCTTCCAGCCAACCAACCAGGGCCCATCTCAGAAGAAACCAAAAGGAAATGTTTCTTCTACCAATTTCCAGTAGCTCTGTAAGGCCCAGAGCAGACAAATTTCCCTGGATGATCATTCCAGCTTCACTCCTGACACCACCAGCAGTGCTTGGATGGCAGGAAGATGCCTGAGTTACCCCAACCTGATGCAGGACTCCTTCAACCAAGAGATGGGGTAGAAGCTGCTCCATGGATTTGTTAACAGAACCAACCCCTCCGTGAGCAGGTTTGTCCTCACCGCTCTCGCAAAAGATCCTGACTTTGAGGCTGAGGAAAAGTCACCACCCACCCCCTTCAAAGGGAGCAAACGCTCTGATCTTCCAAAAGTTTTCCCCAGGGTTGCTTCCATCAGAAGTTAAGTTTTGCAGGATCTAAGGTGTAAGTTTTGGAGCGGGCTCGGTGTGCCAGAAAAGCAAGGCAAGGTCACTAAGAAAGAACAGGAAGCCGTCTGGAAATAGCGCGAGCTCCAAGGCGTTAGAGTAGTAACGAGGCACAAAATGTTCAGTCTGGTCTTTTACCACCGACTGTACCCAGCTGCAGCTTCCTAAGATGAATAATCCTGTCATCCCAGAATCCAGACAGAGGCAGACACCTGGTATCGCTGGGCTTTTCAAGTTCCTCTTGAAAGGGACGCGGGCTGGGAGGGACGGGCGTGCTGCGGAACAGCGGCACAAAAACGAGCAGGGGGAGCCCCTCCACAGCAACTGCTGCAGGAAGACAGCACAGAGCAGACAGGCCCAGGAATGGGAGCTGGGATATCAGGGCTGGGATGGAAATTGGCCCTTGCAGAGCGCAAGGGAGGCAGGTGATGTGCAGGAGCCATGGTGCTGCCAGCAGCGTCCCTGGGGACACGGGGAAGGTGCCCCAGGGGATCAGCAGATGACACCAACCCTAGCAGCAGAACTGAAACATGCCCAGCTTTCCCTGCTGAGCAGGAATCAACATGGAATCAGCATGGAGAGGCCACCAAAGAGAAGCACTGGGCACTGGCAGAGCTATGCTGAGAGCAGCCCCACTAAAGGACAATGTGATTGGAATGGGTTGGGTTGGGTTGGGTTGGGTTGGGTGGTACCCTAAAGATTATCCAGTTCCACTCCCTGCCATGGGCAGGGACACCTTCCACCACAGCCCCATCCAGCCTGGCCTTGAGCAGCTCCAGGGGTATCCTGCAGGCAAACCTGCCATTCCATGGGCAGTGGCTCCACATGAAAGCAAGGAGCAGTTTCTCCCCTCAGCATCAGCATGACAACTATCAAGTCTAGACATCTTTGGGAAAGAATTACATTTCTTTACAACACAGCAAAATCTGTCTGGAAGATTTCCTGCAAGATTTTCACTCCCTGAAACCAAAGGAATGGCCCAGGAGTTTCACCCCGTGTCTCTGAACAAGAGGCTGATCCCTCGGACATGTCACTATCCCTCACTTAACGTAGGAATTCATTCTGTCAAGGGAAAAAGAACAATTTCAGGATCACTGCACAGCAAACATCCTCACAAAGCTCCTTTCCCTGCTGCTGCTGCTTCCCTGCCCATCCTGTCTGTGCTGGATGCACAGCCCAGCATTCCCTGTGCTAGGGATGCACGCAGAGGGTGGGAAAACTGGGAATGGGATTGCACAGCCTCAGGTGAGGATTTCAGGCCCACGAGGAGCTGGGAGGCTTGTCGTAGATAACTTTTATGAAAAATCCTTTCCTTAGGATTTTTCCTCCTGAGAAGCTGAGAGGCCTCAGGAACAAAATGTAAACAGTGATTGTCTGCTGCTGTGGAATGCAACAGGTGGGTCTGTGATTGGTCTCATGTTGGTTTTTTCTAATTTATGGCCAATCACAGTCAGCTGGCTTGGATGCTCTGTCCGGGACAGAAGCCTTTGTTATCATTCCTTCTTTTCTATTCTTAGCTAGCCTTCTGATGAAACCTTTTCTTCTATTCTTTTAGTATAGTTTTAATGTAATATATATCATAAATTAATAAATCAAGCCTTCTGAAACACGGAGTCAGATCCTTGTCTCTTCCCTCATCCAAGAACCCCTGTGAACACGCTCGCAGAGGCTCAGCTGGCTCCCTGTGCTCTTACCCCACCACCGACGTGCGTCAGCATCCCTGAGAAGTTTCCTGTGGCTGTGGCTGTAAAACAGCCGGAGCTGGGACGAGCCCTGCTCCAAGCTGGGACACAGCACACGAAGCACATTCCCCACGACGTCCTTCCCTCCCTGTGAGCTCACGGCACCCGAGGCGCCTCTGGCCCTGCCAAAGCGCCCATCCTGCGCCTCCTCCATGCAGCCCTTGACCAGAAGGGCAAACGGAAAAGCTTTTGGTAACTTCCAGCTGATCTTGGCTGGGAATGAGTGACTCACAAAGGAAAAAATTCCCTGCCTGTTCCTCCGCGACCAAAGGTCAGGCAAAGCTTGCAGCGGGACCTGCGGAGAGGCTTTCCACCGTCTCACCCCAGAGCCAGGCCCCTGACTCCATCCTTGGTTTTGCTCAGGAAGGCAGATTTGAAGGCCATAAATATTGTCCCACATCTGGTGAATGCACAGAGGAGTGGAAAACCCACCTGGCTGAAGGTGAGTGGAGAGAGGAGCAGCCGCCGGTGCCTCCAGCCTCCGGCCTCTCCCCCGGTGCTCTCTGGAGCCAGGCCTGGGCAATCTGCAGAGCTGAAAGGAACAGCCTGCCCTGCTCTGTGCAGTGAAGCTTTCAGAAGGCTTGGCTTGTTTTTCTCAGACATGTCAGGGTTTTCACAGAATCGCCCAGAACGCTTTGGGTTGGGAGGGACCTCAAAGCTCAGCCCATTCCACCCCCTTGCTGTGAGCAGGGACATCTCCCACTAGAGCAGTTTGCTCCAAGCCCCGTGCCTCATCACTAATTTCTTCCTAATAGCCAATCTAAACTTACTCTCTTTCAGTTCAAAGCCATTCCCCCTTCTCCTATCTCTCTCTCCATGCCTGTGTTCTCTCCCACTCCTCCCCTGTGCCAAGCTCTGTGTCCATTATAGAGCCCTTCCACAAATATCGTTTCACTCATTTCCTGGCTCTCTCCACCTTGCACCATCTTGAGGAATCTGGCACTTTTATGTGAAGGCCAAAACACACTGTCTATAAAAGCAAGGACTGGGACACGCTGGGGAAAGGATCACATGTTCAGGCAGTCATCGCCTTCTCCTCCTGCACTGGGTCAGATGATTAAAACTGAGCTGATGGAAGCAATTCCAAGCTCTGGAAAAAGCCAAAACTTCAGCTCTCCATAGGAAAAAGTTATCTACTGGGATAGAAAAACAGACAATCATGCCAGCATTTTCCAGGCCAAATTTCACTCACTGAAGTGTTCCTCACACTCCTGCTTTGCTTGGGGGATGGCACGGAAGGGTGCTCAGCCCTACTCAGTTCCTGTCAAGTCAGACCAGCTCCTCTGTTCGCACCAACACCACGGCAGTAAGAGAAATAAAACAACCCCAAAGAACAACTTCTCCTGTACTAGCAAAGGAGTCAACACTAGAAACAAAGGAGCTGTTTGAAAGCTTCATCAGCTGGGAGAGCTGGGGGTGCTCACCTGGAGAGGAGAAGGCTCCAGGGAGAGCTCAGAGCACCTAAAGGGCTCCAGGAGAGCTGGAGAGGGACTGGGGACAAGGCATGGAGGGACAGGGCACAGGGAATGGCTCCCACTGCCAGAGGGCAGGGATGGATGGGAGATTGGGAATGAGGAATTGTTCCCTGGCAGGGTGGGCAGGCCCTGGCACTGCCCAGAGCAGCTGGGGCTGCCCCTGGATCCCTGGCAGTGCCCAAGGCCAGGCTGGACACTGGGGCTTGAAGCAGCTAATGGAAGGTGTCCCTGCCCATGGCAGGGGGTTGGAATTAAATGATCCTTAGGGTCCCTGCCAACCCAAAGCTTTCAGGGATTTTATGAAATAAATGCTTTGCACTGATTGATTAGAATGGTGGATGCCAGGCTATAGAGGAAAAAGCCAAAGTAATCAATTCTAGATAGCACAACATACACAGAACAGAGTAAAATGCAGAAATTCTTTCCCCTTCACTGAAGCAGCTACCAAAGCAATCCTGGGTTTAACATTATCACAGAATCACAGAATGGTTTGGGCTGGGAGGGACCTCAAAGCTCATCCCATTCCCAACCCCTGCCATGGGGTGTTCATGCCTGTGTGCACATGGGCTTAAAAAAAACAAAAACAAAAACAAAACAAATAAATTTCTCCAAAAAGACCTCTGCATCTTCACTCAGGACTGTTTCTATATCAAACTGCACATTTCCAGTGCTTCACTTGCAGAAGATAAATGTGTTTTATTTGCTTTAACATCCCTGCCCTGCTTTCTTCATGAGCTGGGCAGCTCCAAGTCCAAATTTAAAGTTATATATTTTAATTTTCTGGGCAAAATAATCACTTCCCTGCACTCACAGCCACTGGACTTAACACAGTTGCCAGTTCTAAGAGTCACCTAAATGTGGGCTGGCTCTGGCACACAGAGACAAGCAGGATGTTTTCCCAGAGAAAATGCACCACAGCCACACACTGGGGTAGTGTGTGTGTGAGGGTTATTTTCTTTGTGAGGCATCACAGGGCTTATTTCAATGAGGGGTTTTTTGATTTTTAAAGCAACTCTGGTCCCACTGACACACTCACCACTCTCAGAGATCACCCTGCAGGCCACCCTTGGGCACAGGATTATACCATCCCTATTTTAAGGCTCTGATTTAGCCAAGGCTTACACACAAGATGAAGAACTTCATTACCTAATGGGCTGGATACACTGTGGCATCTCAAAATTCCAGCTCAGCTTCCTCCTTACAGAGATTTTGAGCAGAGTCAGTCAAAGCTTTGACATAAATGAGAGCAAATATGTTCCTATCACCACTGCTTTGAGCTTGGCCATTAAATGGGAACGAGCATGTCTAAATTTTCATAGACAAATAACTACAGGCATGGACAATTACAAGAGAATAATGGAAATATTTGTCACAGGAATTCCCCATCCTTCCCCCACCCCAAGTGCTTGTGCCAGCCATGGGCAAACGTGCAGCCACAGAAACATGTGGATATGTAAATGTTCCATACACACACCCAGAGAGGCACACACTGTACATCCATGTACAAATATATTCACATCCAGGCACCTCCTCACCTCTGCCCTGGCCACAGCACAGAGGACTCACCAGGGCACAGGGGTGTTTGCTATTAATCCAGCTTCAAACAGGGACACTTCTCACAAAGCCCAGCTCCTCTCTGTACTAAGAAGTCTGTAAATAACACCCCATTAACTTTTAATCCCATCTTCCCCACTCTGACATGCATTTTGTATTGAAATGAAAGTTATATAAGGTTGAATCGAGGTTGCTTTTTAATATTACATTAAGGCTATTTACCATGTGCAGCACTAATCCCCCTTTGAAAAAAGGAGCCTATTACCAATTCGGAAAGCTTACGTTGCCATAGCAATAGTCCAGCACTGGGAAATATTTATATAATGTCTCATGTTTTCACTTGCAACAGCCATCTTCCAGACTGGACTGCCCACTGACCCTGCCTGGTGCTTCCTCCCTGTCCCACGCAGGGCACAGCACCCCCAAAATGTGAGCGTGTCCAGACGCACCTGCAGGCACTGCCCCTGCACCCCCTGCTCCTGCAGTCCCACCACAGGCCACGCGCTCGGCCTGCAGCTTGTGCTGATGGCAAACGTCCAACGAGAAGCTCCTGTGCCACCACTCCCAAAATGTGTCAGCACAGGAGCAGGTAACCTCCTGCTAGGGTCAAAACCACTGAGGCATTTTCTGTATCCAGGGAAGGGAACTGAGCTGGGATGGGGCTTGTCCCGGATTGCCAGGTAAATTGTATTTCATTTGCCATCTGTATGGCAGTTGTCTTCTGTTAAGTGGGCAGTTTTCCTTATCTCTTCCACAAGTGGGGGGACATCTGCTGATAACAGGCCATTGAATGTCCCTGCATGGCTAATAAGAACTACTGCATCCCATTGGGAGATGTGAGCCCAGAGGGAGGAGCCAAGCATTCCTAACTGGATATAATCTGGAGATTCTGGAACACCAGCATGGCTTCTGCACTGGATTTCCCAGAGGAACAGCAGCTGCCTCCTCTTCCACTGGATCTTCAGAGGAAGACTGCACCCTTTTCTACAGGATCCCTGCTCCAGCAGAACCACCCCTGACACTCCAGGAGGACTGC
>NW_005054586.1:306942-307353 GCF_000277835.1 Geospiza fortis
TCTGCCTTCCTTAGCAGGCACCTGTCTTTCCAAACCAAGACAGGGCTGCAGCCCCAGGAGAGGCTGAGGGAGCAGGGAAAGGGGCTCAGCCTGGAGAAAAGGAGGCTCAGGGGGCCCCTTCTGGCACCCTGAGAGGAGGGTGGAGAGCAAGGACAAGATGAAACAGCCTCGAGCCGTCCCAGAGAAAGTTCAGACTGAAGATCAGGGACAATATCTTCCCTGATCAGTGGCCAGGTGTTGGAACAGGCTCCCCAGAGCAGTGGTAGACTCACCACACCTGGAATTGCTCAGAAGCTGTGTGGGATGGAGCACTTGCGGACCATGGTGGTGCTGCTGGGTTGGTGGTTGGAATGGATGATCCTGGAATGTTTTACCAACCTCAACAATTCCCCAACCCCCCCATCCCCAACC
>NW_005054586.1:307379-311381 GCF_000277835.1 Geospiza fortis
TGCTGCTCCCGCAGCGTGGGCTCCGTCACTGGCATGGAGAACTGGTGGTCCAGCCGCAGGTCCATGGGCACCGAGGTGGGCGCCACTTGCAAGGGCAGGGCTGTGCTCACGTCAACTGCGGGGAGAGCACGAGAGCGCGGTCAGCGTGCTCCTCATCCAGCAAAGGATGGAGCAGCCGGGGCCTGGATCAAGAGCAGCGCCGTGAAATTCACACCATTCCCTTAGGGGTAACCAGGGACTACAGGAATTCAGGGATCAACAAGTTTTCCACCAGGCAGCACCTCCTACAAACCCCTGTGTTTGCAACAAGCAAAGAGCATAGTGTGTGACCCATCTGTGCCTCCCAAACACACACAGAGCTCTGTTCCACTCATCCAGCACCACTGAAATGAGGAGCATAAAGAGTAATCTGAGACTTCACAGAAAGGATTAATCCTGACTTGTCATGGATGAACTGACGGACTGCCGTGCTCAGGAACATGAGGCTCTCCCTTTAAGAAACTCATGCAAAAACCACAATGTGTTGTATAATAAATCCCAAACTGGTTTGGCTTGGGAGGGACCTCAAAGCCCATCCAGTGCCACCCCTGCCATGGGCAGGGACACCTTCCAGTGTCCTAGGTGGCTCCAAGCCCTGCCCAGCCTGGCCTTGGACACTGGGCCTGCCCACCCTCCCAGGAAACAGTTCCTTCCCAATATCCCATCCATCCCTGCCCTCTGGCAGTGACAAGCCACAACACTCCCTTTGCAATAACTGAACACAGCTTGTTTCTCCTAAAAAAAAATAAATTGCCGCCACACCATGAATGACTAAAAATCTTCTGAATTCCACCTGAGTGACAGTTCTGCCTTTCATGGGTATTCTGTATTAGCAACATTTGCTCACTCTCTCTCTCTCTCTCTCTATCTCCAGGGCAATCCCTCAATAACTCTGCTGAGAGCTTTGAATGAACATCATTTACAGGATAACAAAGGCTAATCCCTCAGAAACACTGAGCTTCAGCAAAACTGGAAAATAAAGGTAGGGTTGTTTTTTTTTTTCTCCATATCCCCTGTCAGGACATTAATTTTATCCATCCCAGGGAGAGAGTTTTCATAGGGTTTTTCTTCCCAAATATTCTCATGGAGGAGAAGTCCAGGAGCATGTTCACCCCTCCCTGTACCCAGCTCAGCCAGGGAGAAGGAGAAAGAGGAGGAGGAGGAGACTTTCTTTTTTTGATGGAAACATTTTCGGCAAAAGGTCACATTACTGGAAGTGTTGCTATTTTTCAACCCACAAGCTCTCCCCTCCACTTCCCTATTGTTTTCCTTCCTGTGGCCTTTTCTCTGCTCCCCTCCCTCTCCCCAGCAGGACCACAGCGAGATTCCTTGCCATGGATTGATGCCCAAGCCACAACCACGGATTGTGGGGAGAGCAGCACACTCTGACCCAGAGATAAGCACTCAAACTCACCTTAACACTGTGTTTGAGGTCTCTGGGGAGACCTCAGAGCTCCTTCCAGGGCCTGAAGGGGCTCCAGGAGAGCTGGAGAGGGACTGGGGACAAGGCATGGAGGGACAGGACACAGGGGGGAATGGTTTTTAACTGATAGAGAGCGTAGATAGATGGGATATTGTGAATTGGGAATTGTTCCCTGGGAGGGTGGGGAGGCCCTGGCACTGCCCAGAGCAGCTGGGGCTGCCCCTGGATCCCTAGAAGTGTCCAAGGCCAGGCTGGACAGGGCTTGGAGCCACCTGGGATAGTGGAAGGTGTCCCTGCCCATGGGGGAGTGGATGAGCTTAAGGTCCCTCCAAGCCCAACCATTCTGGGATCCCATGCATTCCCCTTGTCCTGTCCCTGCCCCCAGTCCCTCTCCAGCTCTCCTGAAGCCCCTTCAGGCCCTGGAAGGAGCTCTGAGCTCTCCCTGGAGCCTTCTCTTCTCCAGGCTGAACACCCCCAAGCCTCCCAAGCATGCAAAACTCAACCCAGTTTCAGGCAGAAGGAACACCCTACCCCTTGTGACTGTGCCTTGAGATCCATTCCTCCCACTTTACTCCCCAAAAAGGAGCCTTAAATCGCCATTCCCTGCTGGAAAACAATCCTAAGAAAACTTGCCCAGTCTCCCATTTCCCATGCAATGGGAGTCCTGCCCCCACAGCTGCAAGGATGAGGACCACAATTCCCATTCAGGGCTGCGGCAGAGGCTGCGTCATCCCTGACTCTCGGCTATTTCAGGCTCCAAAATTCCCCTCTTTGCCCCGCCGGGAGCCGCTGACCCCAGAGCCCTGGCGAGCCCCAGCCAGCCCTCCCTGCTCAATGAACACAGCCCCACAACAAAAACCTGCCTGTGCTGCAGGAGGGTTTGATGGGACACTCGAAAATTGCTTTTCTAGGCCCTGCCTGCAGAAGGCACGAGCACAATCGGAGCCGTGACGCGAGCCAAGGCACAAAGACGACATTCAGGGCTGCCATGAGAAATGCCAAAGCCATGAATTAGGAGACAAGATCCTGATTATGAATAACAAACTATCTCACGGTCTCTCCCTGCTTTTATTTCTTCCCTGTAGGAGCAGAAAACCATCAATCTTTAAATTTCTTTTTTTCCCCCTCACCCTTGGCATATAGGGAATTATTTTTCTCCTGTGGTCAAGTTAGCCTGATTTTAATTCCATGGCCATGTTACAATGATTTTTATACTAAGTTAGAGCCATTCTGCTGGTGTTTCCCTTCCCAAATAAATAAAACATGGCTGTACATCAAAGCCTGCTTGCATGCTGCACGTTAATTAAGACCTAAAGCACTTCAGTCCCCCTCGGTTGCTGGTGGAGATTGGAAATTTGACATCTCTCAACTCGTCCATAACACACTGAGGGGAATGACCCAAACACAGGGAAATGAAGTGACAATCTCTGACCTGAAAGCAAAGTGAACTTTCTACAAAAAGTATTTAATCATGGAATCACAGGATGGACTGGCTTGGCAGGAGCCTTAAAGTCATCCCATTCCACCCCCTGCCATGGGCAGGGACACCTTCCACTAGCCCAAGGTGCTCCAAGCCCCAGTGTCCAGCCTGGCCTTGGGCACTTCCAGGGATCCAGGGGCAGCCACAGCTGCTCTGGGCAGTGCCAGGACCTGCCCACCCTGCCAGGGAACAATTCCTCATTCCCAATCTCCCATCCAGCCCTGCCCTCTGGCAGTGGGAGCCATTCCCTGTGTCCTGTCCCTCCAGGCCTTGTCCCCAGTCCCTCTCCAGCTCTCCTGGAGCCCCTTTGGGTGCTCTGAGCTCTCCCTGGAGCCTTCTCCTCTCCAGGTGAGCACCCCCAGCTCTGCCAGCCTGGCTCCACTGGAAAAATTAAAAACATTTCACATAATGACATTACATTTCACGTAAGACATTATCAGGGGACTTTGTATGTGTAGATTCTCCCACACTGCAAAATGGAAAATAACTTCTCCATAAGTCCCAAGTGTTTAGGAAGGGATTAGGGGAAGGTGACACTAAATCTGTGAATACACTTTTCAATAAAACCAACAGTAATAATTGAATTTTCTTTCTCTGATACAGCATTTTCATGCTGGTTTTTAAATGGAAATACAGGTTTGAGTCCTGAAAGCACATTAAAATGTTAAATCAAAAATTCAGTATGAGATGCACCAAACGAATATTTAAATTCAAACCTTGTTTCAGCATAACCTTTACTTAAGGTTAATTTAAAAAATATTCACAGAATCCCAGAACCACAGAGGGGTTTTTTTGGAAGGGACCTTAAAGACCACCACATCCCAGCCCCCTGCCATGGGCAGGGACACTTTCCACTAGACACAAAACTGAAGGTTTTTTATATCAAATGCTGCTGCCAAAATTACTCTTTCCTTTTTTTTTTTCCTTGATCTTATACTTTTTTTAAATTAAATTTAAGCAGCACAGAAAACTGCCTCTCACATCTGAAATCCAACATCACCTTCAAAGGGGAAGCGCAGGAAATGCTTTCCCCGAGCTCTCCCTCCCTGCAGCACAGAGC
>NW_005054586.1:311391-315043 GCF_000277835.1 Geospiza fortis
GAACACAAACAGCTCCTTCCCAGTTCCTCTTTCTGCAACAATTCCCTTTGGAGAAGGGAAAGAAATCCCATCAACCTCCCCAAACCTGCTGCAAAACCCTGGGGAATGAGAGTCAAGGCTGGAGGAAGAAATCAGCTCCCACTCCAGGACACATCCCACCTGCCCACGGCAGAGCAAGCCTGTGAGATTCCCAAAATCCCAAGAAAAGAGCATTCCAACCTCTTCTAGTGACTCTCCAATGCCTGGTGCCCTCCCAAATCACTGCCCTCCAGGAATGAGATGATCCTGGTGGTTGACACTCCCCAGCCAGGGCTTTCCAGAGCCCATGGACTCAGCTTCTCCCTCTCTCCCATCCTTTCCGGGCCGGGGCTTTATTCCCAGCTAATGAGTTTGGTTTTTAATTACTGCAGTGCCAGCCGTGCCCTGGGGCCAGGCTCTGCCAAGAGCAGCACGTCAGCCTTTGGGCACCCACAAAAAGCAAGCACAAAGCCAGAGGATGTGCTCAGGATCCCAAACTCTTGGCTGCTGCCATCAGATCATCCCCATCCTGCTGACCCACCCAGTGGGATGCTGAGGAAGTGTGTGCATGGATCTCCCCCTCTCAGCACCACTTCCAGCTCTTTCATCCCCAGGGAAAAGCGAAAAAATCCTGTGTTTATTCCCTGACTTTATTCATCAGGGCTGTCCTCAGTGTCCAGCAACAGTTTTGGATTTTTAAATAATTCCCTGTGTTTTGAAAGACATTTAAACACCAAGTTGCTGCCGGCAGGAGTGCCTCGGGCATATGGGGAGCGTGATGCCTGCTCCGAATCCTCAAACGCCATTCCTATAACCCATCAGCTCAGTTTTCCTCCAGAACCAGCCTGGAAAGGAAGGTGAACAGCTACTGCTGACTCTGAGCACAGCCAAGGGAGCACTTGAGGTGGTTTATTCTGGCAGGAAGATGTGTGCCAGTCGAGCATCACTGGATTATTGTGAATTAAATCCATCCCCCCTCCCGGCAGTGGCTGGAGCTCCAGGATCCCCTCTGACCCAGGGATCCTTTTCCAGCAGGGCTCCCCCTCCCCAAATTGCTAAAACCCCCCGAAACACAGCGAGACGGTGAGATCAGAGCTATAAATAGCACTGAGCTGCTGCAGTATCTGACTGCAGTGCTGGATAAAAGCAGAGGATTTTGTGGGGAAGCGGAACGAAGCCGTGGCACAGCACCCTCAGAGCTGCTTCCATCTCCAGCACATGTCCCACCTAGGAGAAATTAATAGGAGAGGGGGGAACAACACACTACCAGCTTCACTCAATTCTGAATTTTTATTCTCTAGACAAGATTGTGCCAAGATGGACTGGAGGAACCCCAAACTTGTCCAACAGCAGGTCACAGCAGGGCAGCTCCAGGACACCAACATCCCACTGAGCATCCCACGTGGGGGCAGGATGAGGGCACAGTCCTGCCCCTCCGTGGATCCACACCAAATTAAAGAACTATCACAGATTTATGGCATGGCCTGGGTTGGAAGGAGCCTTAAAAATCATCTGGTTCCAAACCCCTGCTGGGTGGGACAGAGGGAGGAAACAGTTCCTTCTGTTTCACTCAATTCTTACCTCTGTTATCCCATTCCCAAGGACCAGAATCCCAGGGAGGGTATTCTGGGCTGGAATTAGCCAACAAGCTTGAGCACCACAGCCCAGCTGGAGCCAAAGGCAGGTCAGCACCCTGGGAATTTTGGGACAGCCCAGGTGGGTGCTGCAAAGGCAGCCTGGATCCTGTCTGGGAGCACAAGCCGGGAGTAAACAGCAGCCGAGGTTTCCTACGAGCTCCACGCACGCTGCAGCTCGGCGAGGGCTGGAGTCACTCCCTGCTCAGGGAATATTTCCTGCTCTGTGAATGGGAACTGAAATTAATCATCCCATCAGCCATGGAAACACGTCGTGAGGCAGCACTCCGCAGGCAACAGATGGAGCTTTAAATGTCACTCACTCATTCATCGCAAGGAAACTTCTCCCTGATTACTATCGAGACCTGGAGACAGAAACAGGGTGCAGAGATTCTGGATTTCTGCATATCCAGCTCTCCTGAGCCTAATTCCTGCCCCAAACAGACCTCATTAGCATTTATTGGGAACCTACACAGAAATTTTATTCATGACAATAAGGAAGCCAAAACTTGAAGAGCAGACCACTTATCCTACTGTCTCCATCTTAGATTTAAAGCATTAAAAAATGTCTCCTCCCTTGAAGAGAAAGAAAACCCACCAAGCTACATCCACAAAAGACAGAAAACAACATTTTCCAGTAACATTTTCCAGTGTTTGCAAGGAATCCCAGAATGGCTTGGGCTAGAATGGATCAGAGTTTGGAAAATTATAAACTCCCATGGGTAGATATCCAGGGGTATTTCCTTAATGAGAACGTGGAGAGTTCAAGGCCAGCAGCAAACCTGTGATGGCACAGGCGTCTCCAACAGAGATGTCTCCAACAGATGAGCCTGTGCAGGACAGAGCAGCTCCAAAGGGAGACACTCCAGTTTTCTCCACCTCCTCTTCAACCATTATCCCACTTTATCTCCTTGCTGGTTTCATCAGTGACATCTCTAACAAATGAGTGTCTTGGATGGAGCCAGAGCTTTTTGAGAAATTAAAGATAATGGAATGAAAGGAGTCGGCTTGGACTATTTCTCATTTCAAACTTCACACAATTGTGGGAAACCTTTCCTGGCAGTTTCCTTGCATGGAGTGGATAAGCAAAATCCACTTGAGTTCCCACTGAAAAAGATCCCCATCTAAATAAATAACAAATAATGAAACAGGAAACAACAAAAATAAATGTTTAGCTCTTCTTAAAAGGCTCAGGAAGCTGTGGCTGTCCCTGGATCCTTGGAAGTGTCCAAGGCCAGGCTGGACAGGGCTTGGAGCCACCTGGGACAGTGGAAGGTGTCCCTGCCCATGGCAGGGGTGGGACTGGATGATGTTTAAAGTTCCTTCCACCCCAAATCATTCCAGGGTTCTGTGATTCCTGGGAACGTAATTTCACCTGCCTCTTTGCTTCAGGCATTACCCAGCAACTGAACCTCTTTGATCCATCTGTCTTGCTTTCAGAACAGGAAACTTCTCCCCTCAGCAGATCCCCAGGACAAAATGCAGAGCTGAAGGAAGCCCAGCTGCACTTCTGTAGAGACAAACCCACATGGATTTCTCACATGCTTCTCTCTAATCTCACTCTGAGCTTCCTTCAAGGGAAAATGACACTTTGGAGGAGAGAATTAGACATGGAAGAGATGGAGTGGGAGCCAGAAAGTCTCATTCTGAGATGACACGTTAAAAACTTCCCATGAGAAAAAAAAATAAAAAATCGAACTGGTTGGGTCAGGATGGGGGAGTTGAGGAATTCCCAGTGAAGGTGGGGTTAGACAAACACCTGGACATTCCCACTGGTCCTCTGGAGTTTTCCCTGAAGCCTCCCAGGGGGTGAGCTCTCCAATGGCAGGAATAAAGCCAGCTGATGAGCTGGTGGCATGGCATGGTTTGGGCTCTAAGCCCATCCCATTCCATCTTGCCATGGGCAGGGACACCTCCCATCATCCCAGGCTGCTCCAAGCACCATCCAGCCTGGCCTTGGGCAGTGCCAGGGATCCAGGGGCAGCCCCAGCTACTCTTGG
>NW_005054586.1:315165-337837 GCF_000277835.1 Geospiza fortis
TTCCTGTCCCATTGTATTTCAAACAGCAAATAAATGGTTCTTACTAGCAGGAGAGTGAGTTCATTTGTGTCACCAGCCAAGGGACTCCCAGCTGTCCAACAAGCCCCAAAATGTGCAACGCCATCTCCTCCATCATGACAAAAATAAAGCAGCAAAAGGAGTAGCTAAACAGCAAATTGCAATAGGAATGCTGTTCCACAGCTTTTGAAAACTCACAGATAGCTCAAAGGCTGTAGTTTGAAGTAGAAATCCAGACCATGGTGGAAGAGAAGCCCATCCAAATGTGCAAGAAGCCCACAGCTTCCTGTAGCCCCCTCTGGAAGGGCTTTACTTCCAAATAATGGATATATTGATATATCTGGATATACTCAGGTACCAGCTGCATTAGGACCAGGATGCCAGTTGTTGTCCATTCAATACAATGAAAATCCACATTAAAATACCAAAAAAAAAAATAGCCTTTTAAGAGAGTAGAGAAATTCAAGTAACCTCAACCCCTTCAAACCCCTGGACAGCACAGGGAAATGGCACTAAAACACTTTTTATTCTGGCAGAACAGGCAGGGCTTGCCCTACCTGGATGCACACACCTGGGCTAAGATTTCTCTTGAAAAACAGACATTTTCCTTTTTTCCCCCCCAAGCCTGAAGATGAGTTTTAACACAACAACACACCAGGTTAAACCCAGGTATGGTTGTGAAGAGTTTTGGATATTTCTCACAAGGAATCTCACTGGGATTCTCCATCTCTGCCCTGCTCTGCTGAGAGCCCACCTGCAGAGCTGCCTCCAGCTCTGGAACCCCCAGCATAAGAAGGATGTGAAGCTGCTGGAACAAGCCCAGAGGGTGCCAAAGGATGGAGCCAGGCTGGGAGAGCTGGGAGTGCTCATTTGGAGAGGAGAAGGCTCCAGGGAGAGCGCAGAGCCCCTTCCAGAGCTGGAGAGGGACTGGGGACAAGGCATGGAGGGACAGGACACAGGGAATGGCTCCCAGTGCCAGAGGGCAGGGCTGGATGAAATTCCTGGCTGGGGGCAGTGAGGCCCTGGCACAGGTGCCCAGAGCAGCTGTGGCTGCCCCTGGATCCCTCGGCAGTGCCCAAAGCCAGGTTGGATGGGGCTTGGAGCAGCCTGGGACAGTGGAAGTGGAGTGGCACTGGATGAGCTTTGAGGTTCCTTCCAACCCAAACCATTCTGTGATTCTGGGATTCTCTAAATGTTGTTTTTCAACTCATTTTAAACTTGCCTTCCTAAGGAACAAACACCCCCATCTTGAATGAACACAGAGAACAGCTTAATTTTGTCCCCAGGAGCTTCTAGACTCAAACCTCACTTCTTTTATGAGAAGCTCTGAGCTGGGTGGTCTCCTGCTGAGCATGGTGAGCAGCTTCCCAAACCACAACACACCTACACTGCATCTACTACAGCCCCCAGCAAGAGGGGAGCGAGTCCTCCCTCAGAAATTCTGAGAAATTCTGGATTATCTTGCTTAAAAATGGATCTTCAGCTGCGAAACTTGGACCTAATACAGGGTTTAGGGATTCTGGCAAATTCAATACTGGCTGCCTCTTTCAGTGGGAGGCTACAACTCTGCTCCAGCTCCGTTCAGGCACCAAACTTCCCTGCCAAGGAGTCGACTGCAGCCTGATCCTTCCACAAAAAGAAACAGGATGCTGTGAGAAGCCCGAAGGTGAGAGACATAAAGTATCTATATAAGGACGGAGCTCCTATACGTCCCCAAAATAACAGTGAGTCACTTTTCAGAGCACTGGGAGAAGATAAAAGACTCGGGGAAGGAGCTGAAGAGGGTTCAGGGATTCAGCTGACGAGGCTTAGGAGGACACCACGGACAAAAGGCACTTGGGAAGTTGGAGAAAGAGATGAAAAGGACATCCAGGCAGGAGGCAGGCTGAAGGGGAAGGCTTTTAAAAGCAAGTCTAAGGAGGTTAAACTGATTGAGTGAGAGAGAGATGGCAATGGCTTATCTGCTGCCTGCCTGAAGTACTACACACCCTGGGTATTAGCAATAAATGATGGAAATGGGACATCCAGGTTCACTTCAGCACTCCTGGCCAAAACACTGTGTAAAGAAGCTCCAAAGAGTACAGATAATCACTGCCAGAACCTTCTGTAGCTAAAACTTCTGCTTGATACACAGCTAATCCCTTCTCCACTGAGCAAACCACACCTTGCATTAACTGTATTTGACTTTCAGGGCACTTTAATGAAGCTCTGCACTCTGCAGGGTCATCCCTCAGGTTTAGGAGCCCATTCCTCCAAAAGACTACAGAAACAAGTCACTCTTCCAGGGAAAGCCAGACCAGCTGAAACATTCATAGAACAGAACACCATGAGTGAAAACACTGCCCAGAGCAGCTGCCCCATCCCTGGAAGTGTCCAAGGCTGGATGGGGCTTGTCCCATGGGCAGGGGACACCTTGCACCAGCCCAGGTTGCTGTATCCATATTTTCTATGTGAACCCCAGGCTATGCATCTCCCAAAGTTCCAGAAGCCCACAGGACAGGATGCCTTTGAAAGCCCCTCTGCCTTCCCAGCTGATCAACCCAAGGAGCCAACACAGGGAACAGCATTTCCAAAATGCCACTATTACCATTTTTTTGCATATGGAAAGGTCTTGCAAAGAGACGGATTCCTGCACACGCCTGTGTCAGACCACCCCTCTCAACAAGGGAGATAAGGAGCCAAACTCCAAGCGTGTTCAATCCTGCATCAGTGCTCCCAGCCCAAAATAAAGCTGCCTTCAATCACCACAGCCTGATCCTCCCCTGATTCCTCCTGTTTCCATGCCCGTGTTTCCACTTCACAGATGACTTGCCTCAAGTTTGCTTCTCCAAGGGCAGCAGCCTTGAACTGCAGAGCCCTGCCTTGGCGGGGACCGTGAGACAGCCCCAGCTCCTGGCCACGGATCCCAGCCCTGGAGATTTCCTAAGGACCTCACTATCCCTGCACAAGGTGCTCGGGGTCCAGAAGTGATGCCTGAGAAATGAGGGAGCTGTCAAAGCTGCAGGAGCTGGACACTGAGGGGTTGGAGCGTGTCCAGGGCAGGGAACAGAGCTGGGAAGGGGATGGAGCCCCAGGAGAGGCTGAGGGAGCTGGGAAGGGGCTCAGCCTGGAGCAAAGGAGGCTCAGGGGGGCCCCTGTGGCTCTGCACAGCTCCTGACAGGAGGGGACAGCCGGGGGGGTTGGGGTCTGCTCCAGGGAACAGGGACAGGAGCAGAGGGAACGGCCTCAGGCTGGGCCAGGGCAGGAATCAGGAGAACTTTCTTCCCTGAAATGGTGGCCAGGCTTTGGAATGGGCTGCCCAGGGCAGTGGTGGAGCCACCAGCCCTGGCAGTGTTCAGAAGCCGTGTGGATGTGGCACCTGGGGACAGGATTGAGTGGTGGCAGTGCTGGGGGAGCAGGGGGACTCAGAAGGTGTTTTCCAGTTTTAGTGGTTCCATGATTCTGTCCTGTGTGAGGATGGATCCATGAGACACCAACAGACAGGAAGCTGGGGCAATTTTCAGAGGAAAATACCACAGGCTGTCCAGAGCAGTGCTGCTGGCCACAGGACACATCAGCAGAGGCAGTTTCAGACAATACCTTGTTTTACAGGTCCAACAGAACCAGACAAACCCAAGCAAACCGAGTCCCAAGGAGGAAGAAACAAGAGGCTGAAGCACATTTCAGTCACTTTGATCACCAGCGTGTTTTCAGAGGATGCAAAATTCATTCCTGACCTTACCCAAACTTTGACTTCCCCGTACGATCATCACTCTGTCAGAAATGCCATCTCGGTATTTTTAGGTGACAGTACATTTGTTTGTACTGTACATTTCTGGTGAGAAAACTTGTTATGTTTTGTAGGTCACTCGGTTTTACCATCTGCCTTGATTTCTGCTCAAGGGAAGTGTTGTTTCTGAAATCCTCAGTGCTGCACACAAACTGGGAGACGTCGGAACCAGCAGCAGCTTGGTTTTGCATCATCCCAGTGGAAATACAGAATTCTCCTGGAGAATGGGAAAAGGGCCAGCAAAATCTTGGGGGTGGTCAGTGGGAAGCCATTCCCCCTTGTCCTGTCACCCAGTGTCCTTGTAAAAAGTCCCTCTCCAGCTTTCCTGCAGGCCCAAAAGTTTGGAAATATTCTACAATGATCTTAATAAAAAATAAAAAATATAAAAAGCTTTTTGGTAAATGAAAGCTGAGGTGGGAGAGATCCTTCCCTGCCTCT
This sequence comes from Geospiza fortis, assembly GCF_000277835.1. Classification (NCBI taxonomy): domain Eukaryota; kingdom Metazoa; phylum Chordata; class Aves; order Passeriformes; family Thraupidae; genus Geospiza; species Geospiza fortis. Next base: position 319,391 of record NW_005054586.1, read on the forward strand.
CCTCCCACTGCCAGCCCATCTCAGATGCCTGAAGGAGCTTTACCACACTGACAGCGACGAAGTAAAGCACTGTGACAACTGTGCTGATCCTTGGGAAGGCAAACACAAAATTATTCAGTCAGGTCTTGGAATTCTATAACGGATTTGTCCTTGTTTTGACCATAATCTCACAAGTGATGCCAGCAGCAAACCCATCTGGCGCGTGTAAGACTAAATATCTGCTGCTCGTGGAGATCAGCCTCTCAAAATTAGCATTTCTGCCGAGATCTGGTTTGCATGGCTTAAAGAATAAACAAGTTCAGCTTCCTGTAAAATGCTGCACTCCTTCAGACTGCTCTGCCCAAGGAGTCTGGATTTGTTGACAGGTAAAGGAGATCCTGGAGTGATGCGCTGCAAAGAATCATGGAATGGTTTGGCTTGGAAAGGAAACCTGTCCTCAATACCTGCCATGCCCAGCCAGAGATGCACAGATCAGGATTTGAGATGTAAAGCAGCATTTGGGTAGAAACCAGCATAATATTTAATTCCAAGGCGTAAATAGCACCCTGAATTTTGTAACAGCTCCTCAGAAGCTGAAATTCACATCCTGTGCAAGAACGTCTTTTGTGGGATAAAGAGCAAAGTGCATTCTAAACTGCACAAAAACCTCATATCCACCATGCTCCAGGACTGTCTCAAACCCTAGCTAAAGCTGCTTTGAAAGGACTAGAATTTGTCTTAATATTATGGGGATTTTTAAACCACCTGTAATTTTCATTTGTCTGTCACCTCATGCACCTCACTTAAAAAGTCATTTTTCTCTTGTGGAAGAGAAGTGTGGTGTAGCTCCTGCACCAGCACCCTGACCAGCAGCAGGAACTTTGTTAGAACACGCAGCCAAATCTCTGCATTGAAGCCCAAACGATTTCCAAATAACACTGAAGAAATAATGAAACTAAAACACAAAGGAGAAGCATACAGACAACGTGGAAAAGCATACACTGTTAAGCCTTTTGGCAAAAGCCCATGAATATTTGAGTATATGAGTATTTACAAGCTGCAGGAACTTGGTGGGGCTTGGTGATGTACAGAGACAAGCTGCCAAGTGACTGCATTTTCCACTTCTCTGCTGCAAGGAGCCTTTTCCAACCCAGCAAACAGCAGCACCACTCCAAAGCTCCCCCTCTGTGCCCAGGAACACAATTTCTGCTGGAACTAAAGAGAAAACAGAGATTATCCAACAAATATGGGGGGTTTGGCATGTGAACAAACCCCACATTATTGACCCTGACAGTGAAAAGCTGGCACCTGTGAGTATTTGGGAAAGGGAGGGGGGAATGGGGTCTTGAATGACTGAAATCCCCTTCAGAGTGCATTAATGCACGTGTTCCTGTTGCATACAGGCAGAGATATAAAAGAAAGGCCTTATAAAATATGGTTTAGGCCCTGTTACTCCAGCTAAGCTAGCAGTTAGCTTGTGACTTCAACGTGAAAAATCCTAAGAACGAAAGCAGTTAGCACAACTGGTAAGAGAACCATTTGCACCTGTAACAAACAAGAAATGTGTCCTATGGGAATCAGTGAACAAAATATGTGAATTAACAAAAAACACAGAGATTTGACAGACAAACTCCCTGGCCATTTACAGACCACTAAACTGAGTGTCAGTGTATTGTTAGCCAGTTAGGTCTAGCACAGTGCCTTCTGAAATTTCCTATAAATATCAGCTTGGTGAATAAAGAATTGGCTTTTCCTGCATGGAGAAACTAATTCCCAGCTGTTTTACTGCAGCATGTTCCCAAACCAAGAGGAAGAGGAGTGTTCCTGGTGGCTCCCCAATGCCCTGCAGCACGGACAGAGGTGGAGCAGCTCCCCACGGGCACGCTGCACAGGGAACCAGATGAAGTTTCCTGGCTGCTCACCCAGGACACCTGATACTCGTGTCAACACAGCCAGCACCTTCCTTGTGTCACTCCTGTCCCTGATCAGCCTCGGGACACGGCCAGGTCATGTGTCCAGAGCCCAAACAGAAGTCAAACCTTTCCCTGCCATCCTGGAAAGGAAACTCTGGAGAATTCTAGAATTTCCTTCTCTGCAAGTTTAAGGACTACTCCATGCCAGTGTGGGGTCATCAAGGTAAAGTCCTCAAGGTCCCAAAAGGGATTTTTTTTATTTTAAATCTATTAACTTATTTTTTAGTACCAGCCTTTCCTTCTGCCTTTTCCACAGTGTTATCTCCTAAGCCAATGGGCTTTGAACTCGTAAGGCTTTAGAGATTTTGTTACAGGGATGGGGGAGAGGGATCTGAGTTGTGTTTAGCACTAATTCAAGACATGATAAATCCCTGGGACAGGGATTATACAAGCATAATACAAATATATACACATATATGTACATATAGAAGCATATACAAATCCCTGTATCAGGGATTTACATGGAACGTGAAAGGAATTTTATTTTTTCCATCTGTAAAAAAGTTTGATACCTCCAAACACGGTAGGGTGTGGCTAGGGGTATTTTTTTCAATAATATTCCAGTTGTACTTTGCCAGCACAACATTTGGTTGAAGGTCAGGCCTGGTGTTTCCCAGCAGGAAAAGCTGGCAGCTTTTCAGACCCCACAGACTACCAAAGGCAGGACAGGGAGACAAGGAGCCGTTCCCTCTGGAACATCTGAGCTGCCTTTGAGGCCCAGAACATGATTTGTGAGGCTAAATGCACTCACACACACACAGTTCCACTGGAGGGGCAGCCTGGACACCATGGCCTGGCTGAGCTCCAGGGACAGAGCTGGGAGCTGCTCCCAACACCCTGATCCCACTACAAAGCCATTAAGCAGAAAGAGGGGCAGGGATGGATGGGATACTGGGGAGAAAATCTTCCCTGCGAGGGTGGAGAGGACTGGGATGGAATTCCCAAGAAGCTCTGTCTGCCCCTGCATCCCTGCAAGCGCCCAAGGGATGGACTTTGGGGCTTGGAGCGGCCTGGGATAGAGGAAGGTGTCCCTGCCATGGCAGGGGTGGGATGGGATGAGCTTTGGGATCCCTGCCAAGCCAAACGCTCCTGGGATGCTGTGACTGCTGAGGATCCACTCGGTGTGCTGCTGAGTGCTGCAGGATCTACTCAGTGTGCTGCTGTGACTGCTGAGTGCTGCAGGATCCACTCACTGTGCTGCTGTGACTGCTGAGTGCCGCAGGATCCACTCAGTGTGCAGCACAGTGTGTGAAGGGAGCTCCTGGCACCCTCTAGCCCAGTTTTACCAGCAGACCCCTGCTGCTCAGCTCAGCCAAACCCCTGTGATGCACCCCAATGCCAGCCCAAGGCAGGTGCCCCTAAGTGACGGGCGCAGCAGCTGCCAGCATGGCTGGGCACGGGCAGGAGCTGGCTGCCCTCCCTTTGCCCCTCGGGGCGTCACAAACACCTTCCCAAAGCTGCTGCTGAGCCCAGGGCTCCTCCCAGCCCCTCCTGCCCGCAGGGAACAAACAGAAATCCCCTCTGCCCTCAGAAAGGGAGGGACACACAAACCCCCACTTCTGCCTGGCCAGATCCGTGTCGTCCCAGTCCCAGCACTCCCCTGGTAAACAACTCCAACTCTGCCCCGTCCATATTTCTAAAAATACATTATTGCAACCATTTCCTCTGTTTTTTGAAAAAAAAATTGAAAAAAAATTATAGCATTTTACTTAATCTGAGGAACAATGTGCACACAGGTGATAGGTGACTGTCCTCAGTGAAAATAAAAAGCTTCCCTTATGTCACTTAAGCAGGACAACTCAGGGTCTTCAAGAGCTTCATTAACATCATTAGAGTGTGACTGTCTACAAGCAGGATTATAAATGGATCAAAACAGGCAAGTTTTGACCTAAATTTCACTGTCATTCAGTGCAACTTGGAGAAGTCCTATAGTAACTTGGGAGTTCTCCTCTCCAATGGAAAAGATCATTGCATTTCATCAGAAACTTTTTTCAAAAATTCAATGTACACAATTCACTGGCAAGAACTGTCAGAGCTTTAAAAAGTACCCAGGAAAAGTATCATGAAAACGTGCAGTAGATTTATTCTGCATATTACAAATGCAGTTCCAAATCAGTGATTCCAAAGCCTTTCATTAGATCATAAAAAAACTTCAGGCCAGCTTATAATGAAATCTCTAATCAAATATGAATGAATCATCTGATATGACACAATTCCTTGAATGAGAAACAGATGGAAAAGTAGTGATGATTAAGTGGTTTAGATCACAAGATATTAGTTAAGCCAAAGGAGGAGATATTTAATCACAGAACCATGGAATGGTTTGGGTTGGAAGGGACCTTAAAGCCCATCCCATTCCACCCCCTGCCATGGCAGGGACACCTCCACTGTCCCAGGCTGCTCCAAGCCCCCTCCAAGCTGGCCTTGGACACTTCCAGGGATGGAGAATCCACAGCTTCCCTGGGCAACAAGGAAAGGTCTCTTTAATGAACCATCAGCAATTCCCCAGGGAAGTATCTGGAGACTGCTGCTGTATTTTAGGCATCGCTGCACAAAACATTCACCTGATATTCCCTCCACTGCCTGAAGAAAAAACAGAGCCAAATATAGCCCTGAAAATCAATATACACTGGGGAAGAGCCTCCAGGATCGTGATAAACGCGTGTCATGCCAGAAGAGGAATTCCTAAAATCCTGGGAGCGCAGGTGGCTGCTCTTTCCCCTCCAGCAATAAACTAGCCCAGTTAATTTTGGCAGAAAGCTCCCTGGGGAGCTCTGCAGTGCAGGGCACAGCCATGAAAAGGGCAGGCAGCAAAAGGAAACCCAGCCCCTGGGAATAACAGGGCCGTCCATCCTCCATTCTTATCCTGCAGCCAGCGCTGGCACCATCTGTGCGGGGAAGCTGATGGAAAAGAGGAACTGAGCACAGCTCCACTGCAGGCCCAGGATGAGCCTTACCTCCAAAAAGTGAAGGGACTTGGAATGAAATCAAAGCAAAACAACAGAGATTTCACCCCAATTACCTCTCTGAGGCTGCAAACCCAGGTAAAGCACCCAGGCTGCAAACACACAGTGTGATGGTGTTCACAGGGGTCTCAGGCTGAGGGAAGAGACGAGGATCTGACTCCATGTTTCAGGAGGCTTCATTTATTATTTTATAATATATGTTATATTAAAACTATACTAAAAGAATAGAAGAAAAGGTTTCATCTCAGAAGGCTAGCTAAGAATAGAAAGGAATGAAAACAAAGGTTTGTGTCTGGGACAGAGTCCGAGCCAGCTGACTGTGATTGGCCATTAATTAGAAACAACCACATGAGACCAATCACAGATCCACCTGTTGCATTCCACAGCAGCAGATAAACATTATTTACATTGTTTGTTCCTGAGGCCTCACAGCTTCTCAGGAGGAAAAAATCCTAAGGAAAGGATTTTCATAAAAAATGTCTGTGACAACACACAGCAGACAAGACACAGCCTCCGAGATCCCCTCTGAGGCACATGGAATTTTTTCCCCAAGGAAGGCCTCAATCCATGATCTATTTCCATGAAACATTTATCACTTTTCATTCACCACACAGTACTGTTATTTTTAGCAAAGCCAGAGGCAATGGGAACAAATTCCTGGATAACCATTCAAGGGAGCCCTTCCACGCCTGCTCCTGTCCTGCCATCTCTCCTCCTTCCCTAAGCTTTCTTCACAAAGTTCCAGCATTCAAAGGCTCTTCCCTTCATCACCTGCTTTCATATAAATCAAAAGCAAAAAACAACCTTTCCTGTGGGTAGGGAATTGGTAAGAATTCTTATTTTTTAAAATAACACTTGGAGAAGAGTCAGGACTAAGGGAATCCAGTGAATTCCAGAGCTGATGGCTGCGAATTAATGAACCAAGCAAGGTGAGGGCAGAAGAAAGAAAAACCAGCAAGTTGGGGCTTGCAGCAGAGCAAACTTTCCTGCCTTTCATCCAGGAAACCAGCGCTGCATTCAAGAGCTTCACATTTAAGTGCTGCTTTCAGCTGTTAAAAGAGGGATCATCATTTATAATTCATGCCAGCTCTTCCAATTGATAACCATTTCCTCATGGGTAAGAAAGGAGACAGATAAATCACGACAGATAAATACGTTTTCTGAGACAAAAGACAACAAAGCAGAGTTGAGGAGCTGTGGGCTCCTGTTCTTCCCAACCCACAGGGATCAGGATATTCACATTCTGGGCTCCAAGCATCAGGGCAGTTCAGGACTGCCCATCCCTGGAAGCTCCCAAGGCCAGGTTGGACAGGGCTAGGAGCAACCTGGGATAGAGGAAGGTGTCCTTGCCCATGGGACAAGATGGGTTTTAAGGTGCTTTCCAACCCAAACAAGTCTGTGATTCTCTGATTCCCAGCTTGGCTAGAGGAGGGGTTTAATTCCATGTGGAACATGGATGCTGAGACAGAGGTGCCAAGAAACTCATCCCTCTTCCATACAAAACATGGATGCTGAAGCTGAGACAGGGGTGGCCAAGAAACTCATCCCTCTTCCATACAGCCCTGCACATGCACAGAGTGCTAAAGCAGAGTTAGAAGGACATTAAATTATCCCATGACCAACAGAACATGAGTCTGGGGACAGCATTAGTCCAGAAAAGAGGTTCTGAAGCTTGAACTTCCCTGCTCCTCTGCTCTAGATGTGGCACTTCCCTCCCCCCTCCTGCAGAAATAACCCCAAATTTACTGACTGCAAAGGGCTTCTCATAGCAGCACAACAATTCAGCAAATCCTCTGTGGAAATGGGGGAGCTGGCTGAGGGGCTGCCAGGGCTCTCCTTGCTGGGGAATGGCTCTGGAGCTTTCCTCCAGCAGGTGAAACACTCCTTTGATTGTCACTGCACAGGCCATGGTTTGGCCATTTAGCTCAGGGCTGGAAATTAAAGACAAATATTAATAAGTCATAACTACTGCAGGAAATACAACCTTAAGCTGATGTTAACTCTCAAGGCTTTAAGCTGCAGTTTCTCTGCTATCTTGGAATCATGGAATGGTCTGGCTGGGAAGGGACTCAAACCCATCCCTTGCCATGGGCAGGGACACCTCCCACTGCCCCAGGGGAGTGTCCCAGGCTGCTCCAAGCCTGGCCTTGGACACTTCCAGGGGTCCAGGGGCAGCCACAGCTTCTCTGGGAATCTTATCTTGCACCAGAGCATCTAAATGGTGGCCAAACTGTCCCACCATAGGAGCTGCAGCTTTTCCATAACCAGGGCTGAATCTGCTCAGTGAACATTGTAACATCAAAACGATTTTTCCCAGAACTCACTTTTGATGAGAATTTGGGGGGTTTGGATGGGTTTCTCCCCCATGCTGGGCTTCTTGTACAGATCCATATTATATATCAGGATATTTTTAAGACTAAAGGAAAAGCCTTTCTGAGGGGTAGCTACTTCTGGGGCACGACAAAACCTCACATTATTCCCTCACAGACAGAGATTGATCTCTGCCTGCAAAACCAAGGCACAATATTAGTCCAGAGGCTCGTGCAAACCATTTATGCCTACATACATCAACATTATTATTTTTGTGAATGACTGTGGAAGTGGCAGTGGATAACTACATCTAGCAGGGAGAAAAAGCAGCAGGGAGATGAAATCTCCCACTTAATGCTCTGTGTTGGAAGGGACCTCATCCCTTTCCAGCTCCTCTCCAAAGGCAGGGACACCTTCCACTATCCCAGGGTGCTCTCAGCTCTGTCCAGCCTGGCCTTGGACATTTCCAGGGATCCAGGGGCTGTCACAGCTTCCCTAGGAAATCTGGACCAGGGCCTCACCAGGCTCTGATTATTAAAAAAAAGAAAAAAAAAAAGAATTAAGGGAAGCAAGGTTGCTCAATAAAGTTAATTTATTCCTTTTCCTGCCCCGGGCCAAAGGCTCAGTGATCCTCAGGAGCCCGAGGCAGAGCAGGCAGAGCTCTCCAAGGATGATATGTGCACTCCAGAGCAGGGGGTGGGCTGGGGGAGCTTGGTCTCCTTGTACCTCTGTGAGCACCTCAGAAATTCAGAGCACCAATTACAGGTGATATGTCTGTGAAAAGGGAAAATGTTTCCCTTCCTCCAGTTAATCCTTCATTTATACAGAAAAGAAGATAGAAATAATTTTCACTGCTGATGACTGAACTCAGTTCTATTCAAGCAAATTCACTCCTAAAAACCATTTCACAAAATTGCTGTAAATATTTCTTGGTTTGGAGTTGAAATGCCCTGCATTTCAGGGAGGATTTTTAGAACTTTCTCACCATTTCACATCAGAGAAAAAACAACTAACAAGGGTCAAACCTCTCCTTCTCTTGGTTCGTGGTGAAGAGAAAAACATTTTGGTTTCCTACAAGCACACCGCAGTGATTTTATCTGAAATAGAAATGCAGCATAAAAGCTCATCCACCACTCAAGTTTATTCAACCTTACCCTGACCAGGGCAGGAGAATGTTTTAAACAAAACATCCCAAGACACAATCAAGCCATTTTTTTTCCCTTATGCTGTTTTTAACACCATTATTTCAGTCATGCCTGAGCCTTGGAACATCACCCGACAATCCCACACACAACTTGCTTTTCCAGGGCAATGCTTGGTGCTGCTTCTCCTTTCTTCACCCAGAAAGATCTGCAGCAAACTCCTGAAGACAAGAATGAGAAAAGCCAGATATGGCAATCCCAGAATGGGTTCAGTGGGATCTTCAAGCTCATCCCATTCCATCCCTGCCATGGCAGGGACACCTTCCACTGTCCCAGGCTGCTCCAAGCCCCATCCAGCCTGGCCTTGGGCACTGCCAGGGATCCTGGGGCAGCCACAGCTGCTCTGGGAATTCCTCATTCCCAATCTCCCATCCATCCCTGCCCTCTGGCAGTGGGAGCCATTCCCTGTGTCCTGTCCCTCCATCCCTTGTCCCCAGTCCCTCTCCAGCTCTCCTGGAGCCCCTTTAGGTGCTCTGAGCTCTCCCTGGAGCCTTCTCCTCTCCAGGTGAGCACCTCCAGCTCTCCCAGCCTGAATTCCATTCCCACAGCTCAGTTACTGGGAGAACCATTTGCCAAAGAGGCGCTGCCCATCTCTCATCCCACCCAGTTCACACCAGCACAGCTCCCCAGGGATCTCTGCCTCGTTGTTCTCCCAAGAGCACAGAGGTGAGTTATTAAAAATACTCAAAATGGAGTCCAAACAGCAAGAACGCCCTAAATCCTGCCTGGCTCCATCAAACAGCCTCATTTCACCTGGGGAAAGGCAGCCAGAGCAGACTCTCCCATCAAGTTCCCCAAGCTCTCAACCAGCACCAGCCTTTGGCCTGAAATACCTCCGAAGGAAACATTAAACTTAACCAGCAAACAAAATCAACCCCAAAATAAAGGGATGGAAGGTTCAAACCCATCCCCTTCACAATGCATGACCCACAGAGCCACAAAAGCCAGCCTGGCTCACCATGAGGTGCACAGTAAAACCTGTAAGTTGACCTGTGCTAGCACAGTGGCTTTAAAATGAGAATCCCTCTGAGGGTTAGGAAAATAGAGCCTCCCTTACCTGACAGACACGTTTGGGAGCACACAGAGGGGACAGGGATTTCTCAGCATCCAAAGCCAAACGCCCGTGCCTGGTAAACAGTCATCTCTTCCTTTCTTCCCCCCAGTGCAACAACTCTACCTCCTTGAAGGTTTCCTTCTCCAAACAGGCATTCAAGTCCACAAAAATCTAGGTTAGGTCACAGCCCACTTTTGTTCTCCCCCTCCCAGTGTACCAAAGTTGTTTTGAATAAACTTCGTTTACATCTTTCCAACTGGCATTACCAGAAGTGCTCAGATCTTCTGCAGGATCTCATCCTTAATAGAAAAGGGCCTGAGGGCATTTTGGAAGGCAACAGAGAAGGGAAAGTTGGGGGTTTGGAAGATCTGAGCTGCTCCCTGCAAGAAGAGATAATGTTTGCTATATCCTATCACCCCTGGTAAAAATATCTGCTTGTACCAGGGAGAGAAAATGGAGAAACATAAAAGCCAGCAGCAGATTGTTTCCCCCAGAATTCCACGTACTGGGAGCAGAACTTTGGTTTCCATCACTTGTAGAGCTGCAGCCCTGAGCTCTAAGAGCTCTCCCAGCTGGGCAAGGAGCAGGCAGGATGAGGAGCAGGAGGACAAGCCCCAGGAGAGGCCGTGGCAGGATCATTAGGAGAGGCAGAACAGCAAAGAGCCCAGAGCCCAGCGTGACACACTTTGATCAGCCCGGCCTTGGCTCCCTGCTCCTTCTCCCTAATGAGAGCAGCAGCTCCAAAAGCTCCTTCTGGGCTGGGGAGGGACTCCTCCAGATGCTGCTTTGTTCTCCTCTCCCTTCTAAGGCAAACCAAGCATCTCCCACCAGGCTGGGCTCCCCTGCAAGACTCCCAGGGCTGCTGTGCTCCATTCCCAAACCCCACTCTCCCAGCCTGGGAAAGCAGAGGTGTGCAAGTCCTAACAGACTCTGCTCCAGCACTCTGCATTTGCATTCTGCTCTCCTACTCACAAGGCAGAGCTGCAGAGCCTTTTCCTGCACCCCCCAGAACTGGAATGAGGTTCAATAGGAGGTTTTTTCCTTACCAGAGCTGGGCATGTGGTTCACTCGAGGTGGATTCAACAGCTCCACTGGCTGGTCTCTGCCAGAAAGCCCATCTGGAAAGAGGAGGGAAAAAGAAAATAAAATCACATCAACACTTTGGGTAGCTGAGCTATTTTTAGCCATTCCAAGCAGGAAAAAAAAAAATCAGCAACCAATTATCGATGCAGAGCAGAAACACAAGGAGCACAAATCAATGGAAATGAGAACATTCCCAGGACTGCTAAAGCAGAAAGTAAAGAAGACTCTATCCCAAATTACACTCAGGGCTTCCTGGTCTTTAAGTCCACAAGTGGTGCTGATCCCAGGCTGAGGAAATGTCAGCTCCCAGACCTTAGCAGAGAAAACTGCAACTCCTTCCTTGCTGGGGAGCTGAGCTAAGACAGACACGCAGCCCCACGGAGCAAAGTTGAGGAATGGCTGGAATATGCCGGGGAGATGTTAAGGAAAACTGACAAATCACTGCAGGAGATTAAAATGCAGAGACATGCATAACAAGCCCCATTTTGCATAAGTTTAGATTTCAGAAAGGCATTAAAAACATACTTTGTAAATGAGATGCACAAATCCATCTTGCTGAAGCAGTTCCCTATTTAAAATATTTCCAAGATTGTATCTTGCATCCAGGTAGAGTTAAACAGAACAACCAGTGTTGGAGACTGCCACACCTGAGTTTCTAGTCACCCATTCCCCTCCCAGAAAAGCCGAAGCAAAAAATGCTAAATTATGTTTTCAGTGTAATTACGAACCCTGGGATACAGAAAATTTATCTCAAACCTATTTGTTCCACCTTTGCCAGTCTGTCTCACTTTTCCCCTCCAACCCCTTTCTGTGCTGCAGCTCTGATAGGATCAAGCCAAACCCTGTCTGGAGACATCAAAGAAGCCACCCCATCTCTCTGAGGCAGAGGACAGTGTTACAAAAATGTTAATATTTGTTTTCTTCTCCCTGCTTTCTCTGTTTTTCCAGAGAGAAAGCACAGCTGGGGACTTCTCCATGTCTTGTCCGGGTTCACCTCCAGTGACCATACCCAGACAGAAGGGGAAGAGCAAAACATCACTATTTAAAATATAATCAGGCACTCCAGAGTCAGTGGAGAGCACAGCCCAGGAAATTCCCAGTTTTCCTGGGGAGCAGAGTATTCTCAGCTTGTCTGCTGGGCAGCTTCAGATAAAGGTGTTCCTTCCTAGGAGAAGAACCCATGGATCAAACAGAGCCCTGTAGCAGCGGCCAGGTGCTCTGTGAAACAAATCCAGGTCAATCTGGGGGATTTTTGAGACTTGTTTAAAATTGTAAGAAATAAAGTACATTAATTTTTCCACTCATTAAAAAAAAAAAAAAACCCATACCCACAAACCAATGCTTTGCAATCTTTGTTTCAAAATGAGGATTAGATTAATCACAGCAGAACATCCAGGAACATCTTTTAAAGCACAGACACCTGAAACACTTGAAGGAAAACCAAGCTGTCCAAGACCAAGGTTCTGTCTTTGCTGTGCAAATAAAGCTCCATAAAATAAAATAAAATTAAAAAAACCAAAAAATAAAGCTCTAAATCTCTGGAGTCCTCGCTCAGCACAAGGATGTGGAGCTGCTGGAGCACTTGCAGCCAGGGTTTGAGTCTCCTCACAAGCCATAAACCCTGGTTTGAGTACTGAGACAGCCCAGACAAGCTACAAAATATCCCCAGCTCTGCTGGCCAAATCAGTCCTGAGCCACTAAACAGATTTGGCAAGGAAACAGCCTCTCCACTTGGTTCTCTGTGAATCAGTCTGATGATTTCCCCAAAACTCTGCCACAAAGTGCTCTGTCCGTGGAGCCTGGAGGGAAGCAGACACCAGCCTGGCTGATTCATGGCTCGAGTCAGGGAACATTTTGTGTAGCTTCGTTTCCAGATGGGCATTTCTAGTCATTAATTAACAAGATGAAGCCATAATTCATTGATGGAAACTCGAACACTTTGGTTTTTATCTAAATCTGTTCTAAAGAGTTGTTTAAGTTATTCAGAAAATATAGCCAGGACAGGTTTGGGAGTAGCTGAGTTTGCAGGTTTTAAAGAAGCTGAAAATAGCAAAACAAAGGCAAAATATTTATAAGTTCAGTGCAGAATAAACCAGAAACATGACAGATAAAAACCCTCAGAAAAGATGAAGCAGCAGAACCAGAGAATTGTCAAGATTGGAAAAGACCTCTGAAATCATCAAATCCATCCAGGGCAAAACCAAACCAGATGAGGAGAGGGAAATACAATTTCTTCACTTAAAAAAGACAAGAAATGAAGAGAAATGGAAGGCTGAAACATTCAATGAGGTCTTAAAGAAAACTGCAAGCAGCCTGACTCTCATTAACTCTGATGAGCTTAAAAATGCAGGGCAGAACTGGGAACGAAGAGGTTATTTAAATAGTTTTCCATTTATTCAGATCTTTCAACCTGATGCAAATCACCCTGGCCTACCTGAATTCCTAGAGCATAGCAATGAGCAACTAAAAATTATCTTTAAAGGACACCCAGAGTGGAGGAGAAGTTCTACAGAGGTGTAGAAGTAAAACTTTAGGAGAGACAGGGAGAAAGGCAGGAGCAAGAGGTAGAGAAAATCAGCATTACTGACTCAGATCTGTCCCTTCGGAGCTTGAAATGCAGAATTAAAACTAAAAAATAAAAAAGGATGGGAGATGCAGTGACAAAAGAGTAAAACCTGCCCACTGTAATAATGATAGAAGAAAGTACAACTACAAAAGGGAAACACCTGGCCAAGCAAGGGCAGGAGAAGGAAAAGGCAAAGGGTTTTCCAAAACCAAGCACTCTGCATTCAGTGAGGATGCAGAGGATCCCAGTTCCCCCCTGGATGTGGCACCAGGGGCACGGCAGCCTCGGTGGCCACAGCTTTAGCTTCAACACCTGAAGATGAAATGTGGGCAACCAAGGGGAAACCTCTGAGGGAAGATTTTTTTAAAATGAGACAGAGGGACTGCAGAACTTAGCTTTGCCAGCATCAGCCTGGAGGGAAGACAATAGAGTGGCCCAGAGATTTTTCTCGGGATGAGCAGTTTTCTGTGAGTTTGAGACCACTCGACCAACTTCTGTCTCCTTTGCTCATAAATATTCTGGACAGCACCTCACTGCACAACAGCAACAGGGGCTTCTGAGCAAGCAGGCAATTTACTCAGAGGGTGCTGGGGCCCTGGCACAGGGTGCCCAGAGCAGCTGTGGCTGCCCCTGCATCCCTGGCAGTGCCCAAGACCAGGCTGGATGGGGCTTTGAGCCACCTGGGACAATGGCAGGGGGTGGAACAGGGTGAGCTTTGAGGCCCCAAATCATTCTGGGATTCTCCAAGCCAGCAGAAGCCTCGTCCCTTTCCATCAGGCTGCTGGCAGAGAGGCCCAGGCTGCAGCAGGCAGGAGCTCCTGGCAGTGCCCAGCAGCTCTGTGCTGTCTCCGTTACACGTGTCAGCCCACAGCAATTCCATGCATCTCCCCCAGGCACAGGAACGTGGGGTTGCTTTCCCCCTGCTCTCAGCACCCACAGCACAGCAGGCTATAAAAAGCACCCTGCATTTTGTACCCGAGCTGGGCTGGGGGGAAGGACCATGTGCAAACAGGATTTCTCTGCCTCACTTCCTGGCAGGATCTGGGGAGGGTCCGTGGGTGGCTCGGCTCGAGCGTTTGGCTGAATTTAAAAACCAGATCATGCACTGCCCTTGGAGCTTTGGGATACCAGGCAGCTAAAACAGGCTGCCTGAGGAATACAAAATCTCCACCCCTGACCGTTCAGCACAGGCCACTGGAACATCCTGACTTGCATATCAAGCGTGTGTGACAAGTTACAATATTAGTAATGAGAACGCTAATTATCACGGATGCGTTATTTATTTGTCTGCTCACTCGAAATTTACAGAGTGGGGGGGAAAATAATCTTTCAACATTTACAAGAAAGCAATTAGGCCAGCAAATGGATTATTTCTCTTTAAACCTATGAGAAAATGCTCAGTGCATATTTCCTCTCTAATTTGTCTGCACTCAAGGATCTATTTTTGGAAGTCTCCCTAGACTGTATTGTAGCACCACATGTACTGTAATGGCATTTTAATTAGCCCAGAGAGCTGGAAGATGCACTCTGCATCCGAAAGAGAGGCAGCCTAACAAAATGAGAGCATCCTTCTCTTCCCTTCTCGGAGATTTACAGCAGCTCTCAGGCCGAAATACCAATTATGGCTTCAGCTGGAACCGACTGCGAGCGCTGTAAAAACCCAGCCCCTGGAACTCCAAACAGCAAAGCCAGGCTTTAAGCACTGTTTACTCCTGCTTTAAAGGTGGATGGTGAAATCAAAAACACTGCAGCCACACAGGGGCAGAACGGGGGACAGGGGGAGGGGAGACAAGTGAAAAAGGGATGGATCTGTGTGAGTTATCAAAACACCCATTCAGATGGAAGTTAATCCAATCCTGTCCATATGGGGTAATTCTTCAATTATTAGGGTTATTACTGAAGTGAGCCACCTTGCCTTGCCAGGGGTGACATCAAGCATCACCATTACCAGGATGCTCTGGTGTATATATATATATTTAATTTGCCTTCATTCTGACTCCTTGCTTTGCATGCAGTGGAAGTAGGTCAGGCTGGTGGCTTCCTCACTTCTGGAAGAGGCTGGCACAATGTGGAATAGCAAACCCCCCCCCATGCCCTTGACAATCCTGACTGCTCCAGAGACATTCCAGAGCCCCAATGTCAGTGGGGGGTTCCACCAAAGCCAGGAGCCCACCCCAGCACCCAGCTAGAGAGAACCAGGATGGGGTTCAAGCTTTCTTCTCCATTCGAATGCACACAAATACCTCACAAGAACCTGAAGATACCCAGGCACAACATTTACAAGAGCTTGGTACTGCTCTCTTACCCTGGACCTTGCAAAGATAAATCCAGCAGGTCACAGTTTGGTTAGCATCAACGTAAAAGCATAAAAGGAAAAATAAAAAAGTTCAAGGCCAGGCTGGATGGAGCTCTGAGCAACCTGATCCAGTGAGTGGCACCCTGGTCATGGTCTTGAAGGTCCCTTCCAACCCAAACCCTCCTGGGACTCTAATGCTCAGCAGCTGTTAACACAAAAAGCAACATTTAATTTATTACTAGGAAGTTATCCTAGCAGCCAAAATACCTAAGAAGGGTTTAAACAGGAAGCTGTGGTCCTCAAGGCGTTGACAGACTGATATCCAAATGACAAGACAGCACTTCTCAAATGCTAAACCCTGGAAGCATTGTGTTCCACTTCCTATGCCATTATTTTCCTTAATTCTTTGCAGTGGGAGGATAAAGCAACTCCTCCTAAACATGACAATCTTCAGCCTCCTCAGCAGACTCCGATGACTTCATCCTCACAAAGCTGAGGAGATGTGTCACTTTGGAAATCCAGGGGAATAAAATAATCCGTTACATGCAAATGCAAGCGAGCAGAGGCTCGGAGTAACCCATCAAAGAGGTTAAGGCTCCCTGGCATCATTACAGCAAGAAGGAGGAGCTGCCCATTCCAGGAGATTTGCTTCCCTTCCCTTTGGGCAAGGAAAGCCAGAACCCCCTCCAGCCACCCTTCCCACTGCCCCCCAACAAAGAATGCAGAGAAGGAAAAACAAAACACCATAAAGGAAGAGAATGTATGCAACATTTTTTATGCCTGTTTTTTCTTGCAAGAGAAAAAAAAAACCCATATATTTAATGCTGATTTTCATTCCATTTTACTGTAGCTGGTTTCGAAATCAGCTCATTTGGCCCATAGGAAGCAACTAGGGAAAGCCAGGTAAAATTAGCCTCCTCCTATCCACTGCCATAAAACTCCCTCCAACCACACAACTCTACATAACCTCGCCCTCATTAAACCCTACACTCCTAACTATCCTGCCTATCCTCTCAGCAGCCCTGGGAGAGGATGAACAGGACTCAACCAAACACAAATCCGAAAAATCCTACCTTTTTCTTCCACACCCCTAAAGGTAACAACACCCAGAGATCACCTGTGGCCCCTTGGGCACCGAGGATGGCTCAGGAGGGAAGGGGAACCCAGGGAATGCCCCCACGCACCTGGCACACGGCGTCCGGCAGCGCTGCGGGGACAGCGGAGCGTCCTGACCATTCCCGAGGGACAGAGCTGCACTCCAGCCCTGGATATTCTGCTCCAGCCCTGCCTGCTCTGCTCCAGCCCTGGATGTTCTGCTCCAGCCCTGCCTGCTCTGCCGGGCCAGCCCCAGCCCCAGCTCTGGTTTCCCGGGCAGGCACCGCCCCCGGTGCCATTCCCAGGCACGGATGGGGCTGTGTGCCAGAGCCCGCTCTATTTCAGGCTCTCTCCTGAGCACGGTGACAGCTCCCCCTGCCCAACACACAGCTCAGGGATCCCCGGGGCACTGCGAGACTCCAGGTGGCATCTGCAGGACCCACCGTGTCCTGGTGTCACATCAGTGCCAGGCAAGGTGCTGTTCTGCAGGGACATCACATCCCCCTTATCCCAGCCTTGTCCCATAGAAAGCCACCAGGATCACACCAGGCAGCAGGAAAAGCATCCCCATCTACCTGTTCCTGACATAATTTCCTTATCACAAGGGCTGGAGCCCCTCTGCTCCAAAGCCAGGCTGGAGAGCTGAGGAAGAGAAGGCTCCAGGGAGAGCTCAGAGCACCTGAAGGGCTCCAGGAGAGCTGGAGAGGGACTGGGGACAAGACATGGAGGGACAGGACACAGGGAATGGCTCCCACTGCCAGAGGGCAGGGATGGATGGGATATTGGGAATGAGGAATTGTTCCCTGGCAGGGTGGGCAGGCCCTGGTACTGCCCAGAGCAGCTGTGGCTGCCCCTGGATCCCTGGCAGTGCCCAAGGCCAGGCTGGACACTGGGGCTTGGAACAACTCGGGCTAGTGGAAGGTGTCCCTGCCCATGGCAGGGGGTGGCACTGGATGAGCTTTAAGGTCCCTTCCCACCCACACCCCACTGCATCCTGTGATTCCATAACACCTGCCAGCTTAGATTGTATATATCATCTTCATGTCAATTATGTACAGATTTCTAAAATTTGGACTTCAGATATTTTTAAAACCCGGATAAAAAAAAAAAAAAAACAGACTCCCATTTCAAAGCATCTAAAAGTAGATTCCACTTTCACAGACTTGGTGGAACAGCAATTTTCCCACTTGCAACGAAGGAGCCCAGACTCCGCTGTTCATGACTATAAATATATTCATAGATATTTTCCCTGGCACAAAGCACTTCAATTTTAAAGGCAAGAGATTCATCAACTCTTCTGGAGAGCTTCATCCTTTTGCTGCTTTGATTCTGTCAGTGAGCACACGCTCCTGGCAGGAGTGGAGGAGGGCACAATCTGCCACCATCTGCAGGGTGCAATCCATCTGAAAAGGTGACTGTCCTCAAGAAATTAGCATGGTCCAAGCATTTAACTTCACTCTGGAATATTATGTTCAACCAACAGGCTCTTTCCAGAGCCATTCTGCAAAATGCTCCTGCTCCCTGTGTGGGGCTGGGATCTTTTGGTTTTAACTTGTAATGCAGCCTTTTAACAAAAGCGGATAAAATTTTCCATCCTTCTTGGGAGGCGAGCAGGATGAAGGCAGGATCCCACCCTGCCAGTTAAATGTTTCTCCAGGAGATCAGCACTATCAAAGTGAGGTGTTTAATCTGCTGAGACAGGTCCTGTGAACTTCAGCACAGTAAAAAAAGCCAACTCCCCAGGACTCCCTGAGCACACAGGGGGAGAGGCGCTGCTGGCACCCAGCCACTCCCCAGTCACCCACTATTCAGAGCACACAGATCCCCACTGGAGAGCCACAAACCCACAGACAGAACGCCCCTCTGATCCAAATGTTCCAGCAGGTTTTTCACAACTGATTGCTGATAAAAAAATGAAGCAAG
>NW_005054586.1:337847-341804 GCF_000277835.1 Geospiza fortis
CGGGGGGGGGGGGGCTGGGAAAAACACCTTGAAATTATCTGCAATTGTCAGCAGTGGCAGAGAGGTGAAGCACATTTTCAAGGCAGGAGAGAAGGTTCAGTAGCCTGCTTAATTTTCCCTTCTCTCTGGATGAATAAAGTGTCAGGAAGAAATCCAGCTGAAAGATAGCCTGGCTCTTCCACAGCTTCAAATGAGGCTCCAGCTCCTGCCCACACGCTCACAGGACATGATGTTCAAGCTAATGAGATGCCAGGGGAAGAAAAGGCTTCCCTCCTTCCAGAAGGGAACAAACTGTATGTGATGGGAAGCAAAGAGCATGGATTGCCTTTCAGCCCCATGCTTGGCTAGCACATGAGCTAAATAAGGCTGTTCCACACAAGTGATCATTCTGGGGAGGTTTGGGATGGATATCTGGAAAAGGTTCTTCCTCCAGAGGGTGTTGGGGTGCTGCCCAGGCTCCCCAGGGAACGGACACAGCTCCAGGAGTGTTTGAACATCACTCCCAGGGATGCCCAGGCTGGGATTGCTGGTGTCTGTGGGGTTGGACTTTGTGATCCTTGTGGGTCCCTTCCAGCTCTGGAGATTCCATGATTTCATGAACTATTTCAAATGCAGGCTGCATCCAAAGGTTCTGATCCTTTCCAGTGCAGAAAAGGGACATGAGGACACTTATTCAACAACCCACTACACTCATGCTAACCCAGGAAAAATTCCTGGATGCAGCAGAGACTGCAGGGAGAACTGAGGCAAAGGAAACTGAGGCTTGGAGCTCTCCCTGGACACTGCTGGCAATGGGAACCATGCAGGATTTCAGGACTGAGCAGATGCCTTGTGGCCTTGGGAGCTGCCTGAGCACACGGCAGGATTGGAAAGAGGAGAGGGAAAAAAAAAGGGGAGATTTTTCATTGAGGAAAATAAATATGGAGACATGGAAACAAGATGGTCAGCAAACAGATCAGGCCTTGGGTTGGATGGAGCAGTGGCTGTCAGGCTCCAAAGGCTTTCAGCCCCAACCTTTCCCAGAGCTCCATCACCCTTCTTGCTACACCCACCATCTTTCAGGATGGAAAACTCATCTTCACATACAATATCACATCCAAGCCTGGAACAGCATAACATCTGTGGCTCATCAGGGAAAAATCCTTTTGAACCAGTGTTTTAAGGATCACAGACCAGCTGACCGTGTCACCATCATATTGTCTGAAAAATCCTCTTTGCCCAGGATTCTTTTCCTGGGAAGCTGAGAAGCCTCAGAGAAAAAGGAAAACAATAATTATCTGATTGCTTCTCCTGTGTTTTGCTGCTTTGGAATGTGGTTTGGAGATTGTTTATCCAACAGGTGGTTGTTTGACAGGTTTCATGTGAATTGTTTTAACTTAAAGACCAATCACAGTCAAGCTGTGTCAGACTCTGGAGAGAGTCTTGAGATTCATCATCATTCTTTGTAGCCTTATGTCTGTCTCATTTCTCTAGTATAGTTTTAGTACAGCATTCTTTAATATAATACAATATCATAATAAATTAGCCTTCTAAGAACATGGAGTCACATTCATTCCTTCCTGCCACGGGGGACCCCAGAAAATACCACATGACCATGCTTACGAGCAGCCTGAACTGCAAGTCACCCCACGCCTGCTGGTGACAATAATGACATGTTTGAGTGCCACTCTCACTCTCAAAAGGGAGGAGGACAAGTTCTCTCCTTGCTTTGCTCAGATTTCAAGCAGGTGCACATAAAAATTGAATAAGTTTGTGCACAAACTTTGAACCAAAACTACTGCACCCAGAACTGGCATCAAAATCCCGTCCCAACATGCTAATTCAGGGTGCTCAAAACAAAACTGGAGATAGTGCTTGGTCAAAATCAAAATCATCAGTTCAACAATTCTGGAAGCACACAAACAAACAGCAATTAAACTGACCATGCAGTTAAAACCAGTCATCTCCAGAGCGACCATAATCCAAACTTCACCATTGGCTCTTCACCCTCAAAAGAAACAAATCCCCCCAGAAGTTCCAAGCACCAAGGATGACTTTTAACTAAAGATAAGAAGGTGGAGTCATTCATCAAAAAGACTGTTTTACTGTAAAATGAAGTATTTCTGTGGGAATTACTGCCCTTAAACCAGAGCCATGAAGAATCTGGACACCTTCTGCAGAAAACTCTGGATGGAGACCACCAAATGCCAACCCAAAGGACAGCTCCCAGCACCCACCCGCAGCACCTCCTTTGACTCATGCTGATGATGGAAAGCAGCAGAAAGCTCCAAGAGAGGAAAATCTCACCACTGCCACAGAAAGGCACAATCCCCAACTCCCTCACGCTCAAAAATTCCCTTTATTCTGGTTCTATGGCACATAAGGGGTTCACAGCAGCTGAAATGCTCCTGCAATGCATAATGGGCTTTCTTTACCACAATGGATCATTATTCCATGGCGATCTAATCTAGTAATAGTAGATAATTCCAGTAATATGGATTTGCTTTAGTAAAAGCATTTTAAATTGCATTAAACACAGTAACACGAGAACGGCACATTTTGAAAATGGATATTTCTAATTCCTGGGGTGTAGAGGAGCAACTCCTGTTTCCAAGCCAAGGAGAAGCAAGTCTGTCTTAACACAAGGCCAACCCAAAATCATGGAATTGCAGAAAAGGTTGGAAAGGCCCTCCAAGATCATTGAGTCCAACCATCAACTCAGCACCACTGCTAAACCTCGTCCCTGAGTGCAGCCTCAACGCTGGACTTGATGTTCAAAATAATGTGACAAAGAGGAGAAAACAAACTAAAAAGCATTTTAATGAGTATTGTTGTCTGTTCCTTTAGGGCACAGAACTTTTAGCCCCAAGGTGCAGCTTTCACAGGGCGCTGAACAGCACCAAACCACCTCATGGGCTGCACTTCCACAAGCGGATCCCTCCAGGTCTGTCTGGAGACAGCCTTCCCAGGGAATCAGGAATCTCAGGAGCTGCAACACCCAGGGGGCCTCTGAGTCCCTGAGGAGCCCTCTGAGTGAACAACCAGCATGATGAAATACTTTTCGTGTGTTACAAAAGGAAATTGATGTTCTAAAAAGTACTCGGCAGAGGTCTCCAGATGTAATTGTGAGTAGGTGGTTTGGGCTGGGAGGGACATGGAAGCTCAGCCAGTTCCAACCTCCCTGCATGGGCAGGGACACCTTCCACTAGCCCAGGCTGCTCCAGTTAAAATTTGAACTCATTTCTGTGTCATTATGTTGGATTTTGCTTCATCACTGCAAGTAGAAAATGTATATTAAGATACTTGGGTTTACTACTTCAGTTACTCCTTAAGGCACCATTTACTCAGAAGTAGTCAGGCAAAAAAAGGATGATTTTGGGCTTTGTATTCAGGGCTTTTTTTCTTAATCTGGAGTTATTTATCTCCCATTTCTCGCCTTAAAGCCATGCCTTCCATAGCCCTCTGCATGCCCCAACCAAAATTCAGCTGGCACCTCCCAGAAATCCATCAGAATTCCTTTAGAGCTTCTGCAGCCAAGAGGTCCCTGCTTATCATGGGAGGGGAAAAACACTGAAAATATAATCAGCAAATAGGGAATATGGGCTCCACATAATAAACCCAAATGTGCTGGACCTGGAGAAAAGGAGGCTCAGTTTTCTCATTCCCAAGAACCAGTGCACATTGTGAGCCTGAACATATTATCCCACCTGGATGTTGTTTAAAATAAGAAACCACAGTGACTACAAATTTGCTAAATAGCAAATACCTCCATTAGTTTTGGCTGCATCCTCCAGTGTTTTACACCAACAGCTACTTCTGGGTTGCCTTCCTCCAGCCACTGATGGAGAATCCATCCCCTGTGCCTTTTGCTGGCCGGAGGCACTGCCGTGCTGACATTCCCATCAAGCCAGCAGTGCCAATCAATGGCCTCCCCAACAAAAAATCAATCCTGGCCCACATTCACATTTCAATCCCCCC
>NW_005054586.1:341814-348293 GCF_000277835.1 Geospiza fortis
GGAATCGTTCATCCTTTGTGCACCACGAGCAAAGGAGCAGCTGAAAACACTTGACATTTGTCAATGCAGATAAGATTCCCTCGGCGCTGGGTACGGGTGTTCACTCCTGGCATTGGAAATGCAGCAAGGCAGAGCTGGTCCCAGCATCACTGCAGCTCTGCACAAGGACTCATCCAATCCAAAGCCTCTCAAAGAGCCAGAGAACATCCTGAAAGGAACCCACAAGGACCATGGAGTCCAACCCCTGGCCCTGCACAGACCCCCCAACAGTCCCACCCTGTGCATCCCTGAGAGCTCTGGCAGCCTTGGGGCTGTGCCCATTCCATGGGGAGCCTGGGCAGTGCCAGCACCCTCTGGGGAAAGAACCTTTTCCTGATCTCCAGCCTCACCCTGTGGTTTGAGCCCTCTCTGCTGCACGTTAGGAAGCCACCGAGTAACACAAATAAATCCTCCCTGCTTTCCCTCAAACTCCTCCTCGATACCCAAGGCATGTCCTTGGACAGGTTTTTTTGAACATCTTGTTCTCAAGCCACAGTTTGAAATTCACTGTGGCCCTGCATCGCTGTCATCCTCTACTCCTGTCTCCAGCATACATGAGGTTTGACCTTTTCAGATTTACATTTACAGCGTTCACAATCCTTGTGAGCTTTGCTACAGACGGGGGGGGGGGAAAAAAAGAGTTGAGAGGAATTTCTGGAATGGTGACTGGGCTGCTGATGTTTCCTAAGGCAAAACACACACTGCTTCTATTCCAGCTTCCTAATACCCTGGTAAACAAGAGAAAATTGATTGACAAAGGAACCCTAACTAGCTGGAATCTTCTGAAAGATGGAAAACAGACTTCCAGGGCTGCCCACACAAGTGAAGAAGCTTCGGCAGTCACTGTTCAAGGGTAGCACAAACAATGCTCCAAATGAAGAATGCAGGAGGAAAAAAAATGCAGCCCAGCAGCTGGATTTCCAACTGAAGGAAGGAAAGCCAGGCACTTCCAAAAGTGTCCCAGCCACATATCCAGCCTCATGCTTCTGCCTTTCCTTTGTGCTGCAGATGCCATGCTTGTTTTCCTGGTATCCTTGATTTATGTGGATCCCTTCCACCCAGCTGTCTCAGCAGCACACAGAGCCTCAGTGTGTTCCCAGGCTGTGGGAACCCCAGCCTGGAGCAGATCTTCCTCTCCCATCCAGCCCCCAGAGGGAGGCAGGCACGCTTTTCCGAACACATCCACCACTTACAACACAGGCACAAACCCCAAAGCTCCGGATTTTAACAAAGCTTGGAGGGACAGGACACAGGGAATGGCTTCACTCTGCCAGAGGGCAGGGATGGATGGGATTTTGGGAATTAGGAATTGTTCCCTGGGAGGGTGGGCAGGCCCTGGCACAGGGTGCCCAGAGCAGCTGTGGCTGCATTGCCCACGGTCAGGTTGGACACTGGGGTTTGGAGTAGCCTGGGATAGTGGAATTTGGTGGACCTGGATGAGTTTTAAGGTCCCTCCCAACCAAAAGCATGCCATGATTCTGTGATGTGCCAGCACTCCCATCCTCTGAGACCATATGAGAGCAGAAACAGGCTCTGGGATGAGGATGACCAGCTCTGGATAACAATGATCCTCCTCAGACATTTGTATTCCTTGGCTCATGAAGGTACCACAAACTTTGCCTTCCTCAGCCCTAAATGCCCTTCAGTGCCACAGAACACCCATGCCCAAATTTGTCTCATTTTTGACATGGAAAATAATGGGCACCAAGAGGAAAGGCTGAGTTCAAGGAATGGCAGCATTCCCCAAGCTGCTTTTCCAGACCTCCTACCCCAGACCTGCCACCCTGCCAGTCACTGGTCTCCTACCAAATCATGGAATCATTGAAGCTGGAAAAAACCTCCAAGACCAAGCCCAGCCATTCCCCAAACACTGCCAACTCCACCACTAAACCACGTCCCCAAGTGCCACATGCACAGTCTGGAATAACTTTGCCTCAAAACAAATTCATCTGCTATTTATAATAAATGGGTGAGATCCAAAATATTTTATATTTAATCACCTTTTGACATTTCCAGCACAAGACACCAATGTGCTTGTACAACACTGTTACAGATCTGAAACATCTACCTCTGCTTTTAGCAATTTTATTTCCTAGAATACTCCTGCTCTGCACATTCCATCTGTCTTGTCCACCATCAATAAAATCCATTGATCAGTGTCAGCCACCAAAACCCAGCAGAAAGGTAAAAAGAGGATAAGGAATTGAGAGCTGACTGCACAGGAGGCAGCTCCTGGGGCAGAGGATGTGGAATTACTGTGGGAAGGGAGATGGGCAGCACAAACTTTAGGAAAGGTGAGAAAAAGTAAGAAAATGGGACACAGCTGGTTAAAACATCTTCCTAGTCCTGCTTGGGGGTTTCAGCTTTGCTTGTGAAGCTCTGCCTGTGAAAGGGAGACTCACAGTACCCACAGGCTTTGAGCAAAGCACCAAAGAAGTGAGAGCCATCAGCAGAGCTTTGTCCCACCAGAGGGGTGTCACCCAGGGACCAGCTGCTCCTGCTCTCCCCTGTCCTTCCACAAACCAGGCAGCAGAACAGGGCATGGGGGTTTCTCCAGCAATCTGGGATATGTTGTGCACACAGCTCTCTCAATCTGAGTGCCATGTCCTGAAAAACACAGCAGAAAGCAGAAGCAGCACCTTGAAGTCTTGAAAGGATGGCTGTTTTTTTCACTCCAAGAAATTAAAAACTGTAGTGTGCCAAGAAAAGAACAAACTATCAACAGGCTGCCAGGTTATTGTACTGCTTCTTAAATTGTGATTACCACCACAAATTCCATCATCTGGGGCTAAGTGGAGCTCCAAAGAGATGTGTGGGATTAGATATTAGTTCAGACAGTTTGAATTATTCCCTCCACGCTTGGAAGGAGATGCAGAATGGAGGGGAGTTTGGGGGGGCTGTTTTGAGTTTCTTTGGTATCCTCCAGCCTGGTCTCTCCTTGATTCACTTCATTTCTACTCAAACAAACCCATGGGTAGGAGGGGCTTTGCAGGACGTGGAGCTGTGACTGCCCAGGCAGCTCCATGGCCACAAGTGCTGGGGACACCAGCCCTGCACTGTGCCTCAGCTAATGGGGAAGGGCAGAGCAAAAAAGGCACCAGGATGGGGGCACAGCAATGGGGGTTTTCAGAACAGGCCCCATGCCATGCCCCCGAGTGCCACATCCACACACCTTCTCACTCCCAGCCATGGTGACCCCATCACTGCCCTGGGAAACCTGGTCCAATGCCTGATCACCCTTCCAGGGAAGAAATTTCTCCTGATTTCCAATATCCTGAACCTCCCCTGGCCCAGCCTGAGGCCATTCCCTCTGCTCCAGTCCCTGTTCCCTGAAGCACAGACCGACCTCTCCTGGTTGTCCCCTCCTGTCAGGAGCTGCGCAGAGCCACAGGGGCCCCCCTGAGCCTCCTTTGCTCCAGGCTGAGCCCCTTTCCCAGCTCCCTCAGCCCCTCCTGGGGCTCCATCCCCTTCCCAGCTCTGTTCCCTGCCCTGGACACGCTCCAGCCCCTCAGTGTCCCTCTTGTCATGAGGGGATCAGAAGTGACCCCAGGATTCCAGTGTGGCTCCCAGAGAGGGGGAGCTGAGCCAGATCCCACCTGGGACAGCCCCTCAGGCCAGGTTCCCTAAACACGCATCAAAAACCATGAGCAAAAGCACCCGAGGCAAAGCTGGTTTTACTCTGTGGACACCATTAGAAACACAAGCTGGTGGGTTTTACTCTGCACACACCAAATCACCATCTCTCCTCAGAAGTAGATGCTCTGTACAAAAACCACCACAAAGGACTTTGAACCTGCAGTTTGGAAACACACAGATCCAAGGAGCTCTTGTTTACCCACACTTTAGGGATCTTCCCTCTTAAGGAGACACAGAACCAGTGTGGAGCTGGTGTTCCACCCAGTGGAAGGGACACCTTCTTCCACCATCCCAGGCTGCTCCAAGCCTCATGGACACTTCCAGGGATCCAGTTTCCCTAGGCACCCTGTGCCAGGGCCTGCCCACCCTCCCAGGGAAGGATTTCTCCCCAGTATCTCATCAAAACCTGCCTTCCTTCAGCTTAAGACCAATCCCCCCCATCCCAGCACTCCATGGCTTTGAGAAAATTCCCTCTCCAGCTTTCTTGTCAGAAGCCTTCCCTTCCCCATCTTGCTTCTTCATCTCATTTCTGCCTCTGCGATAACTTTTTGATTGAAGCAAAACAACTGTGCCTGCAGACCAGCAAAAGGATTAATTAAACCAAAATAATAATAAACAACCCCCTCCACATAATCTAATACAATCTAATACAAATTAAAACCCCTATTTTGAAGTACCAGGAACAAGTCAGTCAAAGCTGACTTCATATTTCCAAAGGACAGAGAGCCTTTGCACAGATCCTCAGAAATGAACCATTTTCATTTCAACTCAAAATCCCAGCTGGAAATTCTAGGCATACATATCTTATCCAGAGTTCAAGGAGCATTTGGGAAACACCCTCAGGCACAGGGTGGGATTGTTGGGGTGTCCTGTGCAGGGCCAGGAGCTGGAATGGCTGATCCTCGTGGCTCCCTCCAACTCAGGATATCCTGAGGTTTCATCACTCCATTTTTCACCAGTTTTTGTCTGTCTAATCCCTGGGAAGAGCAAGGAGCCAGGCTCCAGCCTGCCCACCACTCCAGCAGCTCTGCTGCCAAAGGGTAAAAGGCTTCTTGAAGCATCTGCAGTTCTCAAATAAAAGGGAACATCACTCACTAAACCAGCATAAAACACAAGGTCCTGGCCTATGGATTCTGTGTTAATATTGACAGGTTGGAGCTCACAAGCAGCACTTAGAAGAGTGAAAGAATAATGAAAAACCCAACACGAAGACTTTTTGTTGTGAAAGAGCTTAAAAAAGTTGAGGAGCAAATAAAGGACCCAGAAAATGGTGAAAAAAAAGCAGTCCCCAGAAAACTTCCAAGTGTAGTCCTAAGTTGGAGAATGACAGCATCCCGGAGTATTTAACAATTTCCACTTAAGCTAATAGAAAGATTGAACTTTAATTTCCACTGCACTACTGCCAAAAGCTTTCCTTTAGCTGAGGATGGAAAAAGCATTCTCCCTCCTGCCTTTTCAGCTTGCTCAGGATCCACAGCAAGGAAAGGAGATTTTCACAGGGGCACAGAGGGACAGGACAAGGGGGAACAGCCTTAAGCTGGAGGAGGGCAGGGCTGGGTGGGATATTGGGAATGAGGAATTTGGGCAGGCCCTGGCACAGGCCCTGGATCCCTGGCAGTGCCCAAGGCCAGGTTGGACACTGGGGCTTGGAGCAGCCTGGCACAGTGGAAGGTGTCCCTGTCTTTTTGTGCAGGCTGCCCTCTCTCCTGAGCCTTCACTGCAGCCATCCCCAAATTGCAAATGCAGCTGCTCATACATCAAAGGCCAGCAGGGGCTCCACAAGGATCCAGTGCTGCAGCTGTGACTGCTGAGCTCCGGTACCTGCTGGGCAGGGGAGCAGCAGCAGCAGCAGCACTCTGGGCAGGTGCCCAGCTCCCCTCAGAAAGCCCTGGGCTGTGCTCCTGAGCCTTGGGGAGCCTGGAAAGCAGAGTTAGGTGGCCAAGGATCCATGGAAACACTGGGGCATTAAGCAGCCACTTGTTCTGCATGACAAGGTGAGCCAGAAGATGCTAGAAATCCACTGAGGTGCTTCATCAAGCAACGAGAACTTGTTAAAAACCCACAAAGCCAAGCGGAACTTCTGCCCTAGGGATCCACCTGACTCCAGAGGGCTTTTCTGTTCCTGTCTCCCACCCCAGGCAGGCTGAGGAAGGGCAGCTCCCTGAGGGGCTCCTAAACACCTGTGACACACCTTTAAACAGGGACAAGGATCAGTACGAAATTCCAAACAGAGAAAAGACCTATTTGATAGGACCATAAAATCAACAAAAGCCCTCTGTGATCACCAAATCCAACTGTTCCCTCAGCATTGCCAAGGCCACCACTAAGTCATGTCCCCAGGCGCCACATCCACTTGTCTTTTAAATCCCTCCAGGCATGGGGACTCCAGCTCTGCCCTGTGGACAGCCTGTGCCAGGAACTGCCTCCAAGGAGTAAAACCATCTGGGAACAAGATCCACAAGTGTGGAGAAGGAGGGAGGCAGGCCTGTGAGTGTTCATTTCCATGGGGAAACTCTGAGGTTGTCCAAAACCTGCCAAAATTAACGATCAGAGAGTCCAGAGCAGGAAAAGATGGGTGGAGAGGAAAAACCCTGCATGCTCTCTAGTGTTTTATCAACGTTTATTGATTTATTTTAAAAGCTGGGTGGAACATGGGGAATTAATAGACCACCATATGCCCATGTGCTGCATCTGCTACAGCGATTTATTCTTATAGTTCTTTTATTACCTTCTTTGGGAACTGAATGAGAGAAGGATCAGCATCCTGACACTTGGAAATTATCTCTTTTTCACAACTGTCAGCA
>NW_005054586.1:348303-377798 GCF_000277835.1 Geospiza fortis
AGCAGGAATTAATCCTCTAATTTCAGCCTGAAAAATAGTGAGAGCAAGCCGAACGAAGAAAATAAAAATAAAAATTGTTCCTGTGTTTGTAAGAGGAGGGGATAAAAAAGTGCTTGGAAGAGCAGTGGCCTTATTATGCTGGCAAGGCTACAGCCCATGAGATCAATGTTTTGATGAGCACAAGGACTCGTGCCAGAGGGGGACGGGAAGCAGGAGAAGAGACTTCAATGGGCTGAAAGCAGGGAGAGAGGAAGAGGCAGAGAAATGGTTTGGGAATGAACTGGGTCAGGGGTGCGTTTAGGACAAGGGAGAGCAGGGAATGCCTGGACAGGGACATGGGAGCGGGGCAGGACCTCAGCTACCAGCCCTGAAGGCTGGGAGGGAAGAGGAGAGGAGGCAATGTGGTCACACTCACCTACAGGTGAAAGAGGATACTTAGAAGTGGAAAAGAAAGGAGAAGGATTTCCAGTGGACTTTGCACACCACAAGAGAAGCACCATCTGCCCAAGGCAGCCCTCAGCAGGCAGGCTCAAAGGGAACCCAGAAAACCTCAGCCAGCTCCCAGGAACAGCTCTGTACCCAGCTTGGAGACCTCTCTAATGTACCAGAGATTTGAAGTGAAGAGCAGATAAGACTCTTGTGGGGTTTGGCTGGCTTTTTGGGGTTTTTAGCACCTCTCCAAAAGCCTTCCTGCACAGCAGCAGCAGCAACATCAAGTCGTGTCCCACCCCAGGGCTGAGTTTGCCAAGGGGATTTATTTTGGGGCTTGCAATCCCCCTGGAGCTGGGAGCTGCATTTCAGCACTGCCTCTGCCTGGCTCATGATCCCATGGCAGTCACAGTTTCTAGGTCAGAAAGAGGATTCTGTAACAATCACAGAATTTATTGAGTTGGAAGACACCCGCAGGGATCATCCAGTCCAGTGCCTTACCCTGCACAGGACAACCCCAAGAATCCCACTCAATGCCTGAGAGCATCGTTCAAACACTCCTGGAGAAATTTTAATTCTATTGAAATTCTTATTAAGAAAAAACAAGAAACTGAAACCCA
Organism: Geospiza fortis; assembly: GCF_000277835.1. Lineage (NCBI taxonomy): Eukaryota > Metazoa > Chordata > Aves > Passeriformes > Thraupidae > Geospiza > Geospiza fortis. The sequence goes on from NW_005054586.1 coordinate 349,353, forward strand.
CAAGCAATGAAATGCAAAGATAAACCTGCATCCCTTCACACAAAAACACTCATCACAGCAACCTCGGGCAGAAGCCCCGTGCTTCCACAGCGAGAGCTCACGGATCAGCCTCTCGAAGAGAAGATGCATTCCAAGATGAATTTATTTCAACACCCAGCATCCAGCGGGAGAGGGCTGGACGGGAAGGAGCAGCAAGTCCCCACCTCTCCCTTAAAGCAGGGGCTCTGTCCCCGGAGCTGAGCCCGGCCTGCCGGAGAGGAGCCGCTGGAGCAGCGCTGCCCCGGCCTGGCGTTCAGACTGCGAACAAAGGCGCCCTTAAATGTGGTTTGATTGACGCAAATCGGGAGCTGAGCGGGTGATTCATCGCTGTCAGATCACCAAACCAGCACGGGGTGAACTCTCCGATGAGCTCCGACCCTCAGAGCACCAAACCAGCACGGGGTGAACTCTCCGATGAGCTCCCACCCTCAGAGCACCAAACCAGCACGGGGTGAACTCTCCGATGCGCTCCGACCCTCAGAGCACCAAACCAGCACGGGGTGAACTCTCCGATGTGCTCCGACCCTCAGAGCACCAAACCAGCACGGGGTGAACTCTCCGATGAGCTCCGACCCTCAGAGCACCAAACCAGCACGGGGTGACCTCTCCGATGTGCTCCGACCCTCAGAGCACCAAACCAGCACGGGCCGAGCTGGCCGATGGCTCCGACCCTCAGCGCTGCGGGGCCGCGCTCAAACCGGGCCCCTCAGGCAGGGGAGGCGTCATTCCTCCTCTTCCTCCCCTCCCACCAAAGACATTCTGCATTTTCCCAGGTTGTAATAAATCCTGGGACACAAATGTGTAGTTAGTAGCTCGCTGTACTTCCCCGCAGCTCGGCAGGGAAGATTAGTGTGTCAAATCCAGTAAAGAAAGGCACAATCCCGGCAGGGCTGAGGGATAACCCATGGCCACCCCACTCCTGCAGCGTGACCTTTCCATGGCCAAGCCCAGTCTATTCCCTCTCTCTCCACTTTCCCTCCTCTTTTCCTATCCCCTGAGCTCCTCAAGAGCAGGGCCAGGCTGGTTTGGGGCTGGGACAAAAAAGTTTTCCCCCATTTTAAAAGGGGGCCTTGAGAAAGAGCCCCGAACTGCAGCCCTTGTGACAAAGCTCTGCACAGGGCAGCCACGGGTGTGGATAATGCCGGGATCACAGAATCACCCTGGAGCACTCTGCAAGGACCCTGCCATACTCTGTGCATCCCAGTCCAACTTACCTAAAAGATTTACGAATTCAAGACGTGAAAAATGTGTATTTTATGATTGGCTTTTCACAAATATTAAAATGAATATTATATGTGCTCCAGGATCACCCTGGAGCACACTGCAAGGACCCTGCCATACTCTGTGCATCCCAGTCCAACTTACCTAAAAGATTTACAAATTCAAGACGTGAAAAATGCGTATTTTATGACTGGCTTTTTGCAAATATTCAAATGAGTATTATACATCTTGTGTTAGAAAGCAATGCTGTATTAATTTTTTTAGTAGTGTGCTAAATATAGTTTTAGGTTGTAACATAATGTTAAAATAGAAACTATGCTATGTAAGATACTTTTTTAAAAGAAAGGACTCACAGCGAGATAGCAGCCACAGGACACCTAAATCTTTCAGAGAAAGGGAATTTATTGCTCCATTATCAGAAGAAATGAACTTCTTCCTGCCTTGCTTGGCCCTGAAGACACCGCCAGGATTAAGAGGAAGAAGTTGACACTGACCAGACAGAATCCTGTGTCTGAATGGAATTTATGCATCATGGATGAGGTGTATGAATATGCAACAGGCTGTTGCTTTTAAGGGTTAATCATCTGTTAACCTGGGTCCTTTTTCGGGCTTATTTTGCCCAGAAAAGGTACCCAGACTGTCCATAACTCTTTGTTCTTATTGTCTCATATTGTCCTAAATCCTACTTGTCCAAATTTTTATTACTGTAATTATTTTACTATTTTTATAACAATTTTATTACTATTAAACTTTTAAAATTTCAAAAACAAGTGACTGGCGTTTTTCACAAAGAGACACAGCACGGATCACAAACACCTCGTTCTCCTAGCTGGAAAAGAGTGGGATTTGGGGGAAGGAAGAGCTGCTGGGCCACAGGAGGGTCCCTGCCACCAGCAGCAGGCTGGTGCTGTGCTGCTACAGCTCTCTCACCACACACAAAGACAGCAAACAAACTTCTACCATAATTAACTCATGAAAATGACACCATGACGTTCCTGCAAACAATTAGGAGACAAAAGAGAATGTACAAAGATCCTGCCAACACCACCAAACAAACTGAAGACATTGTTTCGTACTAATTTTCTCATAAACCATTTCAAGGCAAACGTGACTGTAGGTAAGAAAATTCTAACATCCACGACTTCTGAGGTCACTCATCAATCCAAGGAACACCTTGGGGTGGAAAAGTGGATTTCGGTGGATTAGGGGTGGTATCAAGATCTGCCAGTGGCTTGCACCAAACCTCTGCTCCTCAGCCTTCAGCTCTGCGAGCACAGCAATCCAAAGCCTCTGGATCCTGAACTGGCTTTGCTGGAACAAGTTCACGTTTGCACCTGAGCTTCCCAAAGAGCTGCCCTGATCAGTGCATCACTCACAGCCCTCTGGCTCCTGGTGTTTTGAAGCCTCTCCCAGCACCACCTGGATTTCCCAGCCCCTCACCTCTCATCCCAGGTGCCCCACAGTGACCCAGGGAAAGCAGCTCCCTTCGGGATGAGCGATGGAAGTGTGCTCCCTGCCAGCTCCACAAGGCTCATCTCCATCCACCTCTGCCTTGTGCTTAGCTGGAGCTAAACCCTAAACCAAGCTGGCAGCAGCCTCCAGGACCCTGGGAGAAAGCAGACTCCAAGCAGAGAGAACCAGAGGAGGGTAGATGCACACCAACATCTCGGCTCAGTGCACTCCAGACTCCCCTCCTGGGACACTGCCCCTGCAGCAGGCTCAGCTTTGTGTCTCAGCCCTTGGGCTGGATGATCCTTGGGGTCCCTGCCAGCTCTGGAGATTCTGTGCTTCTAGGAAACAGTGATACTCTGCTATGGAGAAGAGATTTGAAATTAATTCCTTCCAGTGCCACACAACCCTTCCGCCTGGTTCAAAAACGCCTTCAGCATCTCTGCGCTGCTGCAGCTGGAGCAGCCTAAGGAGAAGTCATTCCATCAGCTCCAGCATTTCAGAACTAACTCCTGAGGGTGAAAACAAGAGAGGGAAGTGGAGCAGGACACAAGGAGAGATTTCTCAGAAACACATTACCACGAAAGAGTGAAGCACACCAAGTTTAATCCCACAGCACTGCAGTTGTCACCCCTCCTCAGGTTCTGGCTGAAAAAAAAACCCCAAACACGACTCAAAGACAAAACCCTCCTAAAGTTTAGAAGTGCCCATGCAGTCATGGCAGGAGTTTTCCCCCCGGCACTGCTGCCCAGGAATCTGGCAGGATGTGCCTTCAGCTGTGCTCTCCAAACAACAGATCGCTTCTTATTCTTATTTCAGGAAGGGATTCTGCAGGCAGGACCCTACAAGCAGCTGCCTGCAAGAGTCAACAGCTGGAAACTGAAGCAAATTATTTTAAATATAGAGAGGGCAGCAGGAGATCAACATGTGAAGATCAGGACAAGGTGACAGACAAGAGCAAATAATTGCATATACAAGATAAATTTCTATAGCTCTCAGGGTTTGGGCTTAGGAAACTGTCAACGTGACGAACATCTTTAGGAAGTCCAGAAATGAAATCCTGCCTTGTTTTTGGCTTAATGCAGGAAATCAGCTTTAATGACAACCTACAGCTAGCTCTGGAGTAATTTTCTTTCTGCTTCATTGACATACATGACAAGACTTTATTAGCAGGGCTAAAATTAAAAACAAAACATTTTTTCCCAGCTGCACAGAATGCTTAATGCACACACTGACACCTCAAGAAAAGAGACCAAAAAATTTATTTCAAAGCAATTCCATGACCTCTTTGTATTTCAGCTTTTCCTAGTATTTTACAGCAGAATTTTCACACTCTGCACAACCACAGCCACAGCTTTTTCATCATCAAGAATAACCACTGTCCGGCTTGTTTGCATGGAATCCCAGAATGACTGGGTTGGAAGGGACCTTAGAGCTCATCTCATTGCAGGGCAGGGACACCTTCCACTGTCCCAGGCTGCTCCAAGCCCCATCCAGCCTGGCCTTGGACATTTCCAGGGATCCAGGGGCAGCCACAGCTGCTCTGGGCACCCTGTGCCAGGGCCTGCCCACCCTCAAAGTAAAAAACCCTTCTTTTTTATATCTGATCTAAATCGATCTTCTTTTAGCTTAAACCCCTTGTCCTATCAATATTTTACATATCCTGTATTCTTCAACAGGTTAAACTTTGTGATGCAATCATTCAAAACACGTACAATCACCTCAAATTACACTTTGTTAAAAAAAGAATTAAGTCATTTTAAAACAATTTTGAAAAACCAAAAGTTTTAAAAGTTAAATGGTTTTAGGCCACTGAAGTAGTTTGCTGTTTGGTACCCAATAATCCTTCCATAATTTTCCAGCAGCAGCTCCCAAATGTTTCATCCTGCCAGGCATCCCTTCAACCTGGTATGGTTTTTAAAATCTTCCTGCACACAATGTTCCCTAAAGAAATGTTTTTATAAGAATCTTTCATCTATTCAGATGCTTCTTCTAATGATAGGACTTGGATTGTGTGAAATCCTAAAAATATGGAGCTAATTCAGGATCCGTGCTGCCCAATGGGATTGGGTGGTGAGGCCCTGGCACAGGCTTCCCAGGGAAACTGTGGCTGCCCCTGGATCCCTGGAAGTGTCCAAGGCCAGGCTGGATGGGATTTGGAGCACCCTGGGACAGTGGAAGGTGTCCCTGCCCAAGGCAGGGGGTGGAATGGGATGAGTTTTAAGGTCCCTTCCAACCCAAACCACTCTGGGATTTCACAGGACCGGTCTATGCAACAGCCACATTTTAAAATTCCAGACAATAAATCATGTCCTCTGTAAATATGAGATGCCTACTCAGGGTACAGATCTTTTTTAGGGTGTTCCACAGCATCACCTTAATTAACATTAAGAGCTGGTTAAACAGCAAAGGCAGCACTAAGGGATCTAATCCCACACTGGACATCTCAGAACTGCAAACCAGGTGAAAGAAGGAACTGTGCTCACACCTCTGGAAGAGCTCCTGTGGGTGATTTCCAGTTATCCAGTCTGCAGCAGAAACAGGGGTTGGCTTTTTGCTTCCCTTTAGAAATTCTAAGCAGGAGCGGTGGTTGAAAAGCTTCAGAAAAAAACTAAAAATGCAAAACCCCTAAAAAGATTTTGCTTGAGCCCCTCTGAGAAGAGAAAGGAGAAGGAAGAAAGAAAGAGTAAGGAATTATGATTGTGGAAAGAAAATTTGGTTTTGCTAAGCTCAGAGTGCTGCTGCAGAGAGGAAAAGTGACCCTGCAGCACAGCAAACCCCTCCCAGGACTCCCCCATCCACCTCCAACAGAAACACTCAGGTAAAAACCTCCATTATGGTAAAAAACACAAATCCTAATTTACAGGAGGTCAGCAAAAGCAGAGTCCTTGACACAGTGAGCAGAGTTTTCCCCTGGCTCCAAGGAGCTTCTCCTGGAACTCCAGCTCAGGGCACGAGAGGAACATGGGATGAGGCCATTAAAACCAGGGATCCTCACAGATGCCATGGCTCAAGGCTGCAGTGCCTGGGCTCTGCTCTGCTGTGTGTGCCTGAAACACTCTGTACTGGTTTGTTTGTTCATCTTGTGCTGCTCTGGCTGACTAAAAACATGTCGTTCACCCAAATAAAGCAAATATTGCCAGCATCGAGGAACTGTCTGCACAGCTGACCCAGTCATGTTCCTGGTACACAGGGCTTTGACTGGGACTCAAAAGAATCACCAAGTCCAGGTATTTACTGTAAAACTGCACAGAACTTTCCAGATATGTCAGGGATATGATTCCTGAAGAGCTTGGGCTGATCAATCACTCACATCACTTGGATATCAATTTGACATTTAGGTGAAGGAGAGAGCTGGGAGTGCTCACCTGGAGAGGAGAAGCTCCAGGGAGAGCTCAGAGCACCTAAAGAGCTCCAGGAGAGCTGGAGAGGGACTGGGGACAAGGGATGGAGGGACAGGACAAGGGGGGATGGCTTTAAGCTGAAGGAGGGCAGGTTTTAATGAGATACTGGGGAGAAATCCTTCCCTGGGAGGGTGGGCAGGGTGCCCAGAGCAGCTGTGCCTGCCCCTGGATCCCTGCAAGTGCCCAAGGCTGGGTTGGATGGGGCTTGGAGCACGCTGGGATTGTGGAAGGTGTCCCTGCCCACGGCAGGGTGAGGAATGGGCTAAGTTTTAATGTCCCTTCCCACCCAGACCATTCCATAATTCCCTGAAATTCAGTACAGCAGAGATCCAGGTAGGGAAGGGGCACTTTCCCATCAAAATCCCTGAGGAGCAGGGAGACCCTGAGCCCCTGCTTTCCCCGCAGTGGCAATCACTGCCAGTTCACTGAGCAGTTTTCCACCCCAGCAGAACACAAAGGCCCCGGAGCTGGCCCTTGGAAGAGGCACTGGAGCTATTTATAGCAGCTCAAGGTGTGTGCTGCCGCTGCAGACGGGGAGCAGCTTGTTTTCCCAGGAATTGATCTGTACAGGCGGATTATATAAACAGTTGTTTCTCGCTCATTTCCACACCGCCGGCATCTCCCGGGGTACAAACGTGCCTGTCAATACAGCAGCTGCTCGCAGGCAGCAGAGCTGGCGGCAGCTGCGGCGCCTCGAGCTGGGCATTCTAGGTGAGCTCGGGAAAGATGTTCCAAAAATACAGCTGCAAAAGCCGTCACATGCAGCTGGATGCACGCAGAGGAGAGCCATAATCTCCTTCCACGCTATTCTTCTGCTGTCTAAAAAAGCCTAAAGCCAATTCTCTCAGTTTCACTCACCATAAATCCTGGTTTAAGCCTATCTGCACGAGCCTTTTGGATGATTTCTGTGGGAAGCTCTGTATCCAGCTTCTGTTTTGGGAAAGTCCAATTCCTCTGAAGGCTATTCCTTCTACTTCAGTAGTTATTTACTCCTGCCCCACAGCATTCTCCAACGATTCTATCGGAGCAAATAAAGACTGGGAAGCAGCTATAAACAGGCAGAGAAGCAATAACCACACGTGTGAGCACTTTCCTTTATCTGGCATCATCCAGGGCACACCTCATCTCTTTCAGGTTAATCAGATTTTCAGAGCAGGACCCAAAAGCTGCAGTTTAACTCCACGGTATGAGGAATGTTCCCTGCACAGAGATTCCTTATCGCTTTTCCATTTGAAAATTTAATGACAAACTGGAGGAGAGAGCCAAGGCTGCAGCCTGCTTACTGTACACTCAGAGCTCGGGGCCCTGAAACTCGCTTTCATCTGCAGCACAAGCCACTGGAAAAGAGGGGGAGAACCACCAGCAAGCCTTTTGTTTTCCCCCCAGTGATGCAGCCAGGTTAATTCTGCTGGCTGTGCATTGCACAAGCGGCGCTCACCTGAAGGGCTGCCGGGCTGTTGAGCAATGCTCCAACCTCTGTCGCAACTGCACAAGTTAACGCTGAGCATCACTAGAGAAAGCTAATCTCTTCCAGTTGAGGCAGCAGTGCATCGCTTTAGGGATCCCAAGGTTTCACCTGAGCAGCTGCTTTGAAACCCAGAGGAGTTCAGCCAGCACCAAAACAGCAGCCCTACCCCAACAGAAATCCCTAAATATCCATTACACACCCTCTGAGCCTGCAAGAGCCTTCCCCAAGAGTCACAAACCCTTCGAGCTCCAGGCTATCACACTCCACACGCATCCTGCTGCAGCCTCAGCAGGTGAGAAGGCATTTTCCTCCTCACATCTTAAAAAAGAAGTGCACAGGAGACCTTTTTTCATTCCTTCAGATACAAAAAAAGGCAAGCTCAAGTCAGCCCTGGCCAAGTGAATGCAAAATATTGTGTTTAACCAGTACTGTCCTCACTGCTGGCTGCTGTCCCTCTCTGGGGATGGAGACAAGCTCATGGAATCACACAGTGCTGTGGGTTGGAAAGGAACTTAGGATCATCTCATCCCAAACCCCCTGCCATGGACAGGGATGTCACCCAGACGCTGCTTTCTGCACAGGAAATGCACATTGGTACATTTGTGCATAAATATCCATATTCAATGTGTGGTTTGGACATACAAGCATATCTAACCCCAGCAGAAATTCCCATTTATCAAACTCCTGTACTATTGACTGACCTTACAGTCTTTATCCAGGACATTTATGAGGCAAGACACTGGAAAAGCTGGAATTTTGTGGGATGGTGGCAGGGGATGAAAGCAAGGCCTCCCTCCCAGCATGGATGCCACTGGACAGCAGCTCCTCTCAGCTCCCTTGTCTTTTTAAGGGAAGATTACAGAGGTTTAGAAAGCAGCAGCTGCCTTGGGGTGAGATGTGAAACAATCAGCTTACTCTGTGCCATGCTCCAGCTCGCAGAGGAAGCATCGTTTGCAGCAGTGGCAGCGAGCCTGCAGGTGAGTGCAGCCCACAGAATTGCTATTTTGGAAAAAAGTCCCAAACAGAGACGGGCTAGCAGCAGAGAAAACGGCATTTCACTCCACAGGCTTCATCCACTATGAAATTTGGGGAAAATCTATTGCACACGTACATTACCAGCTGCCTGAAACCAGCACCAAAATGTACTCCTGTGTCCAGGATGTTAATTAGTGCTCCTTTCCCTCCTGCCACGGGATGAGGGCCAGGTAAGAGCTCTGCACAAGGCAGTGTGATTAATCTGCCAAATCCATGATTGGCTGCCCATCCCGTAGGAGTCCCGCAGTTAATTCACAGCTCCAGAAGACACAAACACATTTCATGCCTTCCTGAAGCCAGCCAGCATCAGCTGCCTCCTCCCTGCAGAGCTGACAAGGCTCACGGATTTAAACCCACGATTCCTTGGAAAACAGACTGGAATAGTGTGACAAATTGAGAAAGTCTGCAAGTTAATTTGTATCAGCCTTTAATTAAGTTTGTTTCTAGAGGTTTCCCTTTATTGTTGTCTTGGTGTCAGGGTTAAATTAAAAGGTGTTGCAAGTGCATCCCCCCAAAACAGGCGCAGCTTTGAGAAAACTTGACCAGAGAAGCTGTGGCTGCCCCTGGATCCCTGGAAGTGTCCAAGGCCATGGAACTGGATGGGCTTTAAGGTCCTTTCCAGCCCAAACCATTCTGGTATTCTATGGAAACTTCCTTTTGGGAAATCTTATGCTCCAGGAACCAGATCTACACAAGAGTGCTTTTAGGAAAGTTAGTGCTTTCTGCTGCAGTTGGAACAGTGGGATTTGGGGCCAAGGAAACCCCAAGAGCAATAATTAAAGCTTAAAAAAAAAGTAAATTACAGCAATTACGCTGGATGAAAACATTCAATAAGTGACAGAGAAATACACTGCACTCAAAGCCATACTGGGCTAAAACTTCTCACTTCTTTTCCTTCCTTTTTCACATTTAGTTCACTTGTTCAGGACCTATTTTCTATAATTCCTATTTGGAGAACATCCATTACCTGTCTATTCATGGAGCTATCCAGCCAGGACCCACCCAGGCTCACACCTGGTGCTTTACCAAGTCCAAGTCTGGTTCAGCATCTCTCTGCCAGTGTCCTTCTCCACCGAGCCAACATCATCATCATACCTGGACCTTCCTGGCAACCTGAATACCTAAAACTACCCTCCAACACTTCAAAAAAATCCCCACTACAGCACAGAAAGAAGCAGCACAGGAGAGAGGCAGAGTTCAGGAACACGGAGGGCAAGGACACAACCGGGGCAGAGCTGTTGCTGGTTCCCCCCACAGCGGACAGAAATATCCCCATTTGTGTAAATACAGCCTTAGTCAACAGGGTGACAAATCCATACAGAGATAAATGTCACCCGCTGACGTCAGTGCCACAGCAACCTAATCAAAGTACAGCCTTCAGCTATTTTTAAACCACAGTTCAAGTATTTTTCTTTAAAAAGAAAAAAAAATTGTTAAAACCTATCTTTAAAAAAAAAAAAAAAAACCAAAACAAAACTCTTGAAAAATAAATGTATTTAGCAGTAAAACAGAGCTGAAATATTTATTTCTCTCTGATGCTGCGGCCATACAATAAAAGCTTTACCCAAGCCCGAAACTTGCTGTTCCATCTGATGCGTCAGTGCACTAGAAAGCAAAAGATAAGGATTTGGAAAGGCGAGCACATCAGATTGGCACTGGCCTTTGTATTGGAAATTTACCCGGACAGGTTAAAAATAACACGGGGAACATTGGGAGCCATGCTGAAGGTCGCTGGCGGCGGAGCTGCTGTTGTTATAGTAGGAGCTGCCGGGCACATGTGACCGCCCCTGCCAGCACTTGTGTCCCCAGCACACGCCGGGATCCCCGGGCTCACGCTCACAGAGCCTGCTCGGGACCGACACAGCGGAGGAGCTGAGCCCAAGGCTTCCTTGAGGGATCTGTTTTGCTTCTCAAACCCAGCCCCCTGTGTGGCTGACACTGAAGGGAGTCGTTCCTGGCCAGCATTCCCGTTCTGCACTCCCGTGGCTTTCAGGGCCGGTGTCGGTGACATGGCGGTGTTTACACAGAGCTCGGCACACGGCTCCCCAAGCTCAGTGAGAAGAGCATCAGCATCTGTGCAAGAGAGCTGGGCAAACATCCACTGCGACCAACCTGAGGGGATGTTCTCCACGGTGGCCACATCTGGGCTCTCCATGGTCTCCATTTAGGAGAAAAAAATCACAGAATCCTCAAGGTTGGAGAGGCCTTCAAGATCATCCAGTCCAAACACCAACACAGCGCCACCATAACTGCCCTCAGTGATACCCCCAGGTGCCTCTGGAATGTTTCCAGAGATTGCACTAGCTTCCTGGGCAACTAACTGCACCACCCTTTCAGTGATTTTTTTTTCTATACCCAATATTCAATATCCAATCTGAACCTCCCCCTGAGAGGCCACCTCCTCTCATCCTTGCACTTGAGGCACAGCAGAAGAGCTCTGCTCTAACCCCCACTTCATCACAGCCTCTTGTCAGGTACTTGTAAACAGCGATGAGGTCCCCCCTGAGTCTCCTTTCCTCCAGAAGGAGAGCTGGAAAGGAAGCAATTCCAAACTGGGAACATCTGATTCTGGACTTCAGGGTGCAAGAGGCTCTGCTGCTTCCTTGCAGTTGTAAAGTTTTCCATGAAGTGTCTCCAACAGTTAAATCTTCAATTTCAGCTCAGACTCCATGTAAACATTTCATGTGAGGGAAAAGTGTCTCCAACAGGTAAATCTTCAATTTCAGCTCAGACTCCATGGGCAGCATGCAGAAGTCACTACTGGGTGTTGGCAGAGTCGAGCAGTGACCACCTATCACACACCCAAGTCCCCTTTCCATGCTGTCCTTGAAAGGAGAGGTGGCACGGATTGGATGCTGTTGGGAATGTCTGGCAGCAAGCGCTCACATTGATCTCTTCTCCTTGTTTGCTGGTTTTAAGGGAAGAAACTCGCTTTTTAGGAGGAGCAAGAACCTTTAATTCTTCCTTCATCTGGAAAGTACAGCTCATTTAAGGGTTTCTTGAGGTTATCTGTACTTAACAGAGGGATGCCCAAAACGGGTTCTGCTCCCACAGAAAAACTGGATCTCCAGCCCCTGTGGCCTTAGTCAAGCCCAAACTCCACAAGCAAGGACCTGCTGCCCAGGGCTTCCAAGCTTAACTGGACAGAAGGAAATAAATCTTCAGCAGCAAGAGAACAGATATCAGCGCAGGAGGATGAAAAACACAAGGGAAGGGAAGAGGAAAATTCCCATCAGCTCCTACTCGGTGAGATCACACACACGCCTCGACTCGTGAAGATGCACATGAAGACCAAGACAGACATGCATCAATGCCTCTCTCAACCAAGAGCTTGCCTTATTTAATGGAAGGCAGCAGAGATAAACCTCTGGGATAAACTAGCGGTGGAAGAATCCATTTCCCCACCAGTGAGAATCAATGATTATCCATTTTCCCTTTTATCCTCCTCGTCGTTCGGCGAATTGGAGCAAACGAGCTAACTGCAGCTCCCATCTGCTCCCCTCCCAGATGTTCCTCCAGCTCCGGAATCCCCGGCAGAGCCCGCACCAAACCTGTTCTGAGGGGATTCTCTTGCCAAATTTAAACATGACAAGCAAAGCAGCTTCCCTTGGAATGCTAAATTTAGTGCGGCTTGACCGCGTAACCCACAGAGCTGGACGTGCGGAGGGGCTCTCCCGGGACTCAGCACTTGTGTCCAGCTCATTTCCAGTTGGGAATACACTGGCTCATGGATCTGGAGTAGCACACAGACTCTAATTACATTAAGGAACACCAGTACAGAATAACAAAGTCTTTAAGCAAGAGCCATGCTGAGAGCTCCAAGGTCCCCCACAGCACTTTCCCAAATAAAACCCCACATTCGGAGAGGGGGGCAAGGAACACAAAGTGCATTTACTGTAATGCTCGCAGATGAAAAATTGTAATTGCTCTGCCTTGACATCTGGTTTCTATTTCGCTCCCATTCTATCAGGTTACATAACAAACAGATGATGCACCAGAGCCCCGGAGTTCTTCAGCAAGTCTTGTGCGGATTTGGTGTTTACATTCCTCGGCATAAAAATTCAAGCTATGCCACACACACAGGCATGTTCGAGGCAGACAGAGCGCTCGGAGACAAATGAGCAGTTTGCAGAGGAAAAGGAAGGCTGATTGGGGAGTGTGGGCGTGTTTTTAATAGAAGATTCCGTACAGAAAATCCTCCGCTGTCCCGATCCAGTTCAGGAATTGAGTGTGCACACGACGGCGCTCGCAGCTGTGCAGACGGAGTTTACAGGAGCGAGCCACAGGCAACGCACGGGTTTACAGCCGGGCGAAACGCTCGGCTGAAGCCAGTGCCAAATTTCATGATGCAAACCACAAATTCCATCCTGCCCTGTTATCTAACCAAGCACGACCTCTGGGGCCTTCCTCCACCTTCTCATTTGGGTTGGTTTTTTGGTTTTTTTTTTTAAAGAAAATGGCACCTTTCACTCATTTCAGCTGTCGCAGTGATTCACAGCCTCAAGAGCACGCTGGAACTCAGGCATCCACATCGCTGACCCTGTCCCCAGACATCACTGACTTTCTTCTGAGTCAACAGCACATCCTTCCTCGGCAGCAATTCAGGAAGTCGTGCAGTGCTAATAAAGCTGACTCAGCTGAGCACAGGTCCCAGAGAATCGCCCTTCCCTCCCCAAAACACTGGCACGCACCAAGAGCTGGAAAATCGTGGAGCTCACGCTGCTCCGGTGCTTCTCTCTGAAATTTGATCTGCAATAATCCTGAATTATTCACAAACCCCATATTAATGGAAAGTTTTGTTCACAAAATATTTTCCACGGTTCACACAAACAGCAAGTAGCCCCAAACTTTAAGTCTCCCCCCAAGCTTCTCACTGTACATTTAATTGCAAGCCTGGCCTTCTTTACCTTCACCTTTTGGGCCGGCAAAAGCACCAGGTTAGCAAGCACCAAAACAGCCAGAATTATAAACTCATCTCACACATGATTCTATATTCTGCTCCCATTTTGGACTCTCTGTTTTGCTTCTTAGAGGCCAAAACACCTTGTGCTTCCCACTGTCAGGCAGGACACTTGTTCAGGGTAACATTCAGCTTCCTAAGGTACAGCCCAGCCTAGGGCTGGATTCATACCTTCAGGAGAGACCAATTCCCATGAGGACTGGCCAAACTCACCACCACAAGTTATGTTTGAAGGAAATAAGCCTGGGGCCCTCTCTGAACTGCAATGCAAGGGTGTAAAATGTGTCCTGTAAGAAGAGGGTACAAGATCCCTGTGCTGTGTTTGGGAAACGCCTGCCAGGGCTCCCTGTGGATGGGACCTCTCCGAGCAGGAGGTCACTGACATTTCAGCTGGAGCCAAATATGAAAATAATAAAAGCCCTGATGGACACTGCTGCAACGCCTGCCCTTTCCAAAGGCCGTGGCTGGCTTTTCTCCTCACACAAATCTGCACACACCCACGCGCCGCGGTGCGAGGGGCACACCAGGAATGGTGCAGGCATTAGGCATGGACAGGCAAGTGGAAAAATGCTCCAAAATACCAGTTTTCATGAGGCCTGTTCCTCAGGTACTGCAGGTATCTCTCCACTGCTAGCTGGGGCAAACACAACAGCAAAAAGGACATTTTCCTGGCCAGAGAACCACTTGTGGCCACGTCTTAACAAGTTTATCATTAAGCAGCAAGAAAGCAATTAATAGTATTGACTTTGAAGAAACACACAGCACTAGGTGCATTCTACTCCTTACCACGAGGTGTTTTTCCCACTGTTTCCACCCTGGACTAGGTCCTTAGAAAGCCCACAAAGAAGCAGTTTAGGGGAAGAAAGAAGGGAAAAAGAAAACAAAAAAAAATTTAAAAAAAAAAAAAAACATCCAAACAATGTTACCTCCCATTACAAAACTCCAACAGCTAAAATACTTAAGGTGTCCCATGGAAATTAGGCACAGAGGACAAGAGCAAGGGGCAGAGGCAGTGCTGCTGTAGCCAACAGCCCCTGTGCTGAGACAGCAAGGGACAGCAGTTCCTTACTCCAGGACGTAACTTTACACCTATCCACACTTCACTGCTCTTCTTCAAGCATCCAAATGAATGTGTTTATTCTTCCATTTCACCTCCAGGAGATCCTCAGGTGTCCATCCACTAAAATCCATCAGGGATTTAGTCTGTGGTGATGGCACGTTTATAGCTGGTGAAGGAGCTCATGGATTGTGCTCTGGATATCTCCTACTGCTGCTGGGGGCAAGCCAGGCAGCAAAGGGGTCCTCTCCAAAATCAGCACACAGCCCAGTCAAAACACGTCCTGGAGCATGCCAAGGGCAGAACAGGGAACCCCACAGGGAGGCCAAGGGATGTGGAGAGAGTTTTAATTCCACGCCTCCCAACACCTGTATTCCAAGCAGCAAGCAACACTCTGAGGAAAGGGACTGCAAGACTGACTAGCTCAGGGGCCAAGATGGAAAAGCTGTTTCTCCAGCACCAAAAATTTTTTAAGTGCTTATTCATCCCTGCTTGTCATCTGTAAGCAAGCTACTCCTCCATTCACTACGGGCTGGCAGAATGCAAAGGCGTCGCGCAGGAGCCTTCCCCTGTACTATTATAAACGGTGCTATTTTTGCCTCTGAGCCTCCGGTAGCACGGATCCCACATCCCTCACAGCCTCAGCCCGGCTCCCTGCGCTCTGCTATTGTGTCTTGCTGAGCCAGAGGTGTTTTCCTGCTGCAGCTTCACCTGCTGAGAGCAGAGCTGTGCCACGTGCCTGCTCCGTGTGCAGCCACTCATTCGGAGCACAGCACAATTCATCCAGAGCCACACGTGCCCAGTGAGTCCCAGTCCTGTCTGGGCTGCAACCCTGAGCTTTGGGCACTCCTGGCACCTCTGGCAACCAGGGAAGAGCTGCCACAGCCGTGCCAGGCACCAAACCCAGCACATCCCATCCCGCGTGTTCTGCCCTCTCAGCTCTTCCCACCAGCACCAAGCTTTCCCTGCTGCCAGACAAAACATAAAACATCTCCCAGCTGCCAGCACGTGGCTGGGCTGGCACGGCCAAGGGCACCGGGCAGAGGTCAGCAGCTCCAAGAAGCCACACAGCAAGGCATGGGATGCTCAGAGTGATCCCTCATTAGATGTGGCAGCATTTGTCATCCTGCACCCACAGCAGCGTTTGGTGAGCCCCCCAGTGCTGAGGGGTAAAACACCTCACACACTTCATTGTCCCAACATCTAAGCTGAAATTACAATTTGGGGACCAGAGACAGCGCAGCTCTTATGCCTCTTCTGCCAGCACCCAAGGCCTGAGCCAGGAGATGTGGAAGCTCCGAGTCAGAAGCATTCTAATTAAAAGACTCAGGAGATGACCAGTGAAAGTGGCCAGCAGCCTCCACTAGTTCCAGTTTGGGAGGAGGAGGAACATCCCAGGCGGATTTTTCCTCCCTGCATCTTTCCCTGTGCACAAAGGTATCCTTAGTCAGGGAAATCATTAACTTGGAAGAGGCAGAGCGGTAAATAACGCAGATCTAAGCAGATAAATCACGGAGAATTTGCCAATACCGAGAATATATTAACAAACCAAGATGTTATTAACAACTTGCAAATGTGACAAAGCTCACAGACACAATGGAAACACAGGCTGGGCTGGAAACAGTAAGCAAAAATATTAAAGGAGAGAATACTGAGCATTCTGCCTTTTCCAAAATCTTTGAAAGCTGTTGGTGAGATGGTGTCTTTGCCAGATACAATCTCACCAGCAACAGTTCCTAAACACTACCTAGTGCTTCTTACTTCAAAATAAAACCAGGTGAAGATTTTGGGGGGTGAAAAACCCACTGATGTTCAAAGGAAATTGTCCCACAGCTGTTTCTTGCAAGAAGAAAAAGGAGTTTCTAGCGAGACAGAACTCATCTCCCAACACAAGTGTGTATCATACCTCTGCCTGCTCAAGCCACAAATGTTTATGTGCCTAAACCAAGTACTGCATCATTATTTCTGAATAAAAACAAGCTCCTTCTGCAGAGCTCTCTGGCTTCAGGAGCCTGAAAAGCCAAACAAGACACCACAAGCAGACCCCTTTATCCCAGCTCACCTTCCCCAGGAGGGAGGGCTCGTCCCAGGGCTGCTGCAAATACAGAACCCAGCTCTGGGGACTGGTGGCTCCTGAAGGGACTCTCCTGCCTGCCTCTCCTGAAGAAAGCAGCACCAATTGTGAAACACAAGCTGAAATAGGAAGGAAATATTCAATTTTAGAGACCGAGTGGTTTTTTTTAACACTTACAGGGATGGCAACTGCACCACTGCACCGAGCAGCCTGTTCCAGTGCTTTAGAAGAAAAAAGAATTGACCTCGGGCACAAAGGAATTCAGAGAGCTCCCAGAACCAACAACCACCCCATGTCCCAGCCTGATCAGTGGGGACAGGGGATCTCCAGCTCTCCAGCACCCAGGTTCAGGGGAGGAGGAAAAGCCAAGCACACCCTGAGCTGCCACAGCTTCACTCAGCAAACTGCAGCTCTGTGTTTACCCCAGCATCACTCACTGCCCGCAGCATCCCACGTGATGCTCTCTGCTCAGAGGCACACCAGACACCTGAGATGGGAAAATGAGAGTGTGTGTGTGTGTGTGTGTGTGATCAGCAGGCTCCAGCACCCTGACCCAACACCAGGCTGTGGAAAAGCCCAGCCCCAGCACAGCCCTAAGGAATAAGCCCTGAACAGTTCAGACAGAAGGAGTCTGGACAGACACACAGCAGTGACATCAGGGGAGCTGCTCTGTGCCCACTGCAGAGCCAAAACACCAGCCTGGCATCAAGAAGAAGAAAGAGAAAAGCAGGAAAAGCCCACGCAGCCTGCGCCCCGACACAGGCACGGGCAGGGAGCTGCCAGAGAGCCCCAGTGACACAACCCCGCTGCCTTTTCCTCCAGCCTCAACCCCTTGTGGCTGCCCCAGCACCACCCTGCACATCACAGACCAAGGAATAAACAAACTGATCAGGAAAATGCTTTTGAACCTGCATTTTCACTCTCAAACCTCGAGCTCTTATGGGGGAAAAGGGCAGCAGGGAGAGTTTTGCACACATTCTGCATTTTGGCCCAAACACATAAATCTCTCAGCGAATATTAGTTTGCAGCTCCAGAGAGGAAGGCCAAGAGAACAAGATGAGAAATCCTAGAAAATACAGAGTTTATCAAATCCCTGCATGAGGCTGAGGGCAAGCTGTGCTCTCCTCTCTAGCAATGCAAGTCACCTTTGAGCAGACAGCGTTCTCCTCAAAACAGGTGTTCTACCTCTGGAATTTCTTCCAAACCCAAATCCCATCAAGGCCCCCCTTCCAGTGTTGATCCACTGGCATCCACAGAATGGGTTGTTTTTCAAAGGACAGAAGGAGTACCTGAAGAAGTTTATAATGGAACAGTTTGGTTTAGAGCAGCTACAGCTGATTTCTCTAAACTGGCAAAAATACCTGCCAAGAGTTTTCATCCACAGGTGGGATATTGAGGAATTTCCCCCCCCTCCACCAACAGTTTGTGTTTGTATTTAGATGTAGATTAAAGAATAACAAAAAAAAATCTAAATTTTAGAAACTTTTCTAGATCATTCTTATTCTCAAGTCTGCTCAAGTGCTCCATTTAGAGGCAGGGCAGCTGCTGGGGCAGTGGGAGGAGGAACGTGCTCCAGGAAAGCCCAGAGAGCAGTTCCACCAGGGCACTCTGCAAGGAGGAACCTCTGCAGAAAGCCAGCACTTTCCATCCCACTCTCTAGCTGCCAATGGATGGGGCCAGCCTCTCCAGCAGCTCCCTCCAGCTTCCCTGCAAGAATCCCTAGTGCAGGAGGATGACCCACTTTGCAGGTTTCTCACTCCCCTCCCCATTTCCAGCAGCATCCAGCACCCCGTTTGCACAACAGCTGTTCCAGCAAATGGCTTTGCAGAAAGTCTCTTTCATCTGGTGGCTGGAACATCTAAAGATCAAGTCCCTGTTGCCCAATGATTTGGGCAATCACTCCCAAAACATCACGTTCTTTTGTGCAACTGCTATCCCACCGTTTCTCCAACAAAAGCAAACACCAGAAGTACCAGTAAAAAAAAAAATAAAATGAAAACAATACAATTAAAAAAAAAAAAAAAAGAGTCTGAGCAAGCAGCTTGAGAAGGAGTGATGGGAGGTGAAGAAGTGAAACAAGGCTGGGAGTCAACTCCTGCTTTCCCAGTAAATCACACAGATGCACCCAAACGCGTGATGTTCTAAGCTGCAGAACAATATCTATCTTTATAACCAGAGCAGAATTCCAGAAGTTATGGAGGGGTGGGGGGTGAAGGGGCTGCCAGCACCAACTGCAGCAGCTCTGCCAGCCCAGCCTTGCACCCTTGGACTCGACCACCCTGCAGCTGCAAGCTGGGACCTCTGGCCTGCCTGGGGGCACGCTGGAGTCCAAGAGTATTTACGCTGACAGAGGCAAGCGAGGGCTGTGACGATTTATTGACGCAAGAGCTATTTTGTGCTCCATGCCAGAAATTAATCAGTGCAGGAGGAGGAATTCTCCTTAAGCGCTTTGGTGAGCTGCTAAAAACAACAGGCTGAGGTCTCCCATGACAAACACCGCTGAAAAGAGAGGAAAGGAAGGAAAAAAAATTTAAAAGGGCAATTTCCACAGAGCAGCTTCTTCAGAAGGATTCAGGAATCAGGCAGAGCCTGCCTGCATAACTTTCCTTGTGAAAAAGAAAATACATGAGAGGAATGAATCAGAGCTTTCCCAAAGCTCTGTCAACAAGACTTGGTGCTGTGTTTGTTCAGATCAACCTGTCTCAAGTTTATTTGGAGGTGGTGGTGGAGGTGTAGTGACCCTTCAGGTTGGCTCTACCTGCTGCAGTTAAGATAAAAAGAAGGAAACCAGGGGCAACAGCCCCATCAACTCCTTGAAAGAGCTACTGCACAGAGCTCCACTTTGAAAGGAAAAAATGAAAAAGAAAAGAATCTTTAGTGCAGGCTGAAGGAATAGCATCAGCCCTACCTGCCAAGAAGACATCACGATAAACCTGTCAAGAGTTACGAGCCTGCAGAACAGGCCTTGCACCTGCTGGAAAGGAAAAAAAGGAAGGGAAAAAGCCATCTAATGCCAATCAGATTCTTGCTGCTGGCAGGGAAGAGATGCCAGAGCCCTTCTCCTGGGTTTGGTAAGCTGTGAGGATCACATGCTTTCCCCTGGCAGAGGTTCTGTGAGACCACTGGCACCTTACTTAGAATAAAGCAAGTTCTGGGAAGTTGCAGAGATTTTTCCTGAAGCGACAGACGTCAAGGATTCAGTACTTGGATGGACTTGTGGAGTTTGGTGTATGATCTTTTTTACTGTTTTGGATGATTTTATGACCAGAAAAGAGAGGGTTGGTCTAGTTCAGGCTTTTATGTCTTCCCACAGGAGCAGCTCAAGCATTTTCTAGATCAGGAGTGGAAAAAAAAAACGTTTAAAACCGTTTCTCTTTATAGGCAGCATAAAATAAAGGTCACAGTTAACAGAGAGGGTTAAGCCTTGCTTGAGTAGAAAGTGCAAGTTTTGAATGCCGAAACAGAAGAGCAAAATACAATTCTCAATGGACTATTTTAACATCACCACCAGGCTTTAAGGGTTTCCTGCCTGAAGCATTGTCAATTGATCAGAACTGCCAAAACCACCTTTCCAGCAGCAGACGGAAAAATCCAGATGTCCGAGCAGATCCCCCAGCCGGGGCCGCGTTTCCCATCTCTGGCTGCTCCCGTTTGCCGAGCCCCCGCATTGATCGGGGGCCATCGATCCTGGGTGACACAGAGAGTCACCCACAGGACACAGAGAGTCACCACACCGAGGTCATGGACAGCAGCAGCTGCCAGAGAGAAGCTCAACACCCACAGCACAGCCCACGAGGGCACACAGAGCCCACAGCCCCTCCGTGGTTTGATCCTGGTGGGATCACACAGCCTCAGCAGCTGCCCTGGAGCACAAAACAGGCACCTGAGGCCAAGGCTGGCAGCTCAGAGCTCCCAAAGCAGACCTCACTCCCATCACCATTTGCCCCATAAAGCTATTTATGTGGTTTGGCAGCACAAGGGCTTCCAGAATAGCAAAAGGGTGAGGATTGATTTTTAAAAAAAAAAAAAAAAACAGAGAGTGATTTCTTTGAATTCGGCCGCGATTTCTCCAAGGCGCTGCTGATGCCAGCCCTGGCACAGGGCACAGGGGGCTTCCAGCAGTCCCCTCCACTGCAAGCAGCTCTGTTTTGGTGGTGAGTTTCTCCTGGAGGAGAGGCACTCTGCTTCTGCTCTGTTCACAGGTAAGTCAGCAAAAGAAGTTGTTTTTCAGCGCTGGGATTGTTCGGCCCTTGGTACAACCAAAATGACAGAAAAGAAAACCCAAGAAACAACAAAACAACAAATAAAATTTACTCCATCAGCCCCCCCAAAATCCACATCACACATGAGCAGAGGCTGAGAGGGTGTATTTAATGGCTGTTATTACAATCCTGCCTGTCCTTCCCCCTTTCCCCAGGTATCCACAGGTAGCTGTGGTCAGGCTCCTGCCTCCCGGGCTGACCCTGCCCAGCCATCCTGGCAGAACCTCCTCACGCTTGGCAGCTCAAGCTTCCAAAACATTTCTTGCAACATCAAAGTGGAGCAGGGCAGCTACAAACACGGAGAAGATTAAGTCTGGCCTGTGGATTCCCTGGCAAAGCCTGTGCTGCCAGGGTTCAAAGCAGGACCAGCAGTGCCCCACTGAACCCCAAACACACTCAGGAGCTGCTGGGAACTCCCACAAGCACTGCTGCCACCAGAGGTGGCTGCCAGCTGAGACAGGAGGGTCTCAGAAAAGCCCACCTGGGATTATTCCCATATGGAATTCGCTTTTCAATAGGTATGAAGTTTAATGTCAGCCTCATCCTTCTGAAAGGCTAAAAATCTGCTCCCACACCTGAGCAAATGAGTCCATCAAGCCAAAGGGTGACAGCAATCCCCAGGGGGAGCCCCAAGAGCTGCTGAGCACCTCAGAGCAAGGCAGGGCACTGCAGGTAAAGCATCTTTAGATTTTCCCAGTAACTGATGAAACAACACTACTTTGATTTTGGTTATGGAAACAAAACCTTTAAAAGACCTGCTGATGTATTAATTTTAGTTTTCTCGGCAGAAGAATAAATTGTGTGCCCCATTTCTCAGTGGTTTGACCACTCCATCTGGGAGCTCAAACAGTGCATGTGTCAAGGCTTTCCCTGCTTAGTGGCCTAAACAGAAATAATAAAATACAGAAATAAAAGCGTGGGGGGGAGTTCCTGGTACATGGCAAGCTACAAGGAGAAAGGGACTGGCAAACCTTTACTGAAAGATGGGAGAATTACCAATTCCACAATTGTTCATTCTCCATGCACCTGCTACTCCACGTTCACTCGCTCCCAGCGATCTTCTGACTGCAAAGGCAGTTTCTGGAGATGTCAGAGGGTGAAAAAGATCCACTAAACACTACACTGAAAGAAGAAACCTCATTGCAATTGTTTATCCACTCTTCCGGTAACAAACTGAATTTGGGAAGTATGAGACACAGGGCAAACTGGGCTTGACCAAAAGTGAGTAACAAAAATGTAGTAACCTCATAGAAAACCGTTTGTCTCCTTTCCAAGTGGGACACAAGATCCCAAGGACTATCTCAAACATTATTACAGAATCACCCGACTTGAACCTTTTTTATATCCTTTCCCTATCCTGTACTTCATTCAAAATAATCCAGAGTTCTCAGCCTCTCATCACAAGTACCTGCTTCTCATCTTTGCACTGCAGGAAACATCACAGGCTAAAAAACTTACTTTAGAAACAGGCTTTTAAAGAATTCCTAAGTGCAAGAACTGCATTTAAAGAAAAAGCAGAAATGAGAGGAATGTACTTGGCAGGGACACTGACCTAGCAGGAACTTCAGCTTGAACCCCAAGCTGAAGCACAAAACTATTCTTCTCTTTTGAGGGTACAATCAAACCCTTGCACAGAAAGTCCCAACTATTTGAAGCTCCAGAAAGTGAAAACTTCACAGGTTTAGTGGGAGCAGACTTAAAACTTTCAAGGACCTCAAAATGACACCGTTCCTAGAGGAAATCCAGGACAGGCTCAGCTCCCACGTGGGTAAGAACAGGAATGAAGGTGGAAAAGGTGTTCTGTCGTGGGCTAGAGAAAGGAAAGCGAATGGAGACATGGCCAGTTCCATCTGCTGGAGTTTCCAGCTCTTCTAACCAGAGCTTGTTGCTGAGTTTACCCCACAGCCAACCCCAAAGTCTCCCCCCAAAACTGGGAGACCAGGCTGCTCAGGAGAGCAGCCTCTGAATTCCCAATCCAGAATAATCCAGTAAAACCAGAGCACCAGACTGGTAAGGGGAAGCAGGGCTCCCTGGAAGTGTCCAAGGCCGGGTTGGAGGGGGCTTGGAGCAACCTGGGATAGTGGAAAGTGTCCCTGCTCGTGGATGGAGTGGGCTCCACAGCCCCTTCCCACCCAAACCATTCCATGACTCCATCATACACCATGTCCAGATGTTCTTCCACAGCCACCAACACCCACCACGGCCCTGCTAGAGGAGGGCTGGAGCTCACCCCCACAGCCCCTGTGTTTATTTGAAACGATGCTCCTGCCCCCAGATAACTTCCCCAGACAGCCTCACTGCTGCCAGAAAGTAGGTCAGTGTCATTTAAAGCCGCCTTGAAATGCATCTGCACAGAAACTTCTGAATCTTTAAAAAGCGAACGCATCAAATATTTATCGCCTGGCGCAAAACGTTGGGAGATGCTCATGGGGAGAGCTCCTGTGTGTGTGTGTGTGTGCTGCATGAAAGGGCTCTCCATGCCTCGCTGAGCTGTGGAGCAGGGCAGCAGAGTGGCTGGCTGCAGATAAAGCCCCGTGCAGAAGTCCTTATCTGCCCAGCAAATCACAGTACGTGACTCCCCAACTCGTTCTCCCGGTGCCGTGTGATCCCGGAGCTCTCTGCTTCCTCCGGGAGCTCCTCTCAGCCCTCATGATCCCTGCTGCAGATTGTGCCCTATCAGCCAGGCAGCTCATTCTCAAAACTTCAATATTCCTAATTATCAAACATTCAGCGCTGCAAAATGTAGCTGAAATTTGCATCTCTGCAAGAGTGGCTCTGAAGAAAGGATGGAGCATTTGCATTCAGACTGGTTAATTCCTGCAGGATAACATTTCATAAACAAAATGCTTCATTGAACATGGAGATTTTCAGCTTTTACAAAGGAAAGTGAACTTTAAACAAATACAAATCAGTTGAGTGATTAACTTTAAGTGTTTTGGTTTTTTAAAACTAATCTTTATGTATAACTAGTATCAGCAGAACAATCTTTACTGATTAAAGAAGAGAACGATAGTGAAACTCAAGCCACTGAAAATTAAGCAGGGAGGTAGAAGACAACTGCAAGGAATCATTTAAGGTAAGGAAGAGAAGGGGGAAAAACCCTAAAACATTAAAAAACCCTATAAAAACACCCCACACCTACTCCCAACCCAGTCAGCCTGGGTAAGGTGAGCACCACGGGTTATATAAGGCAAGCCTAAATTGTGGCCAACGTGAACAGGTTAAGGAGTGAAACTAAACATGCTTTCCCCCACCCCCCCAAGCTTTGTCATAATCCTAAATGTTATCTTAATTAGCCTAATTGTCTTAATTATACTTCAGCAGCAACTTGAGCCTTCACAGCACAATTCCAGCATCTTTTTTTCCAGCTTTGTTCCAGCGCTGGAAGAGGCGGCGACTCCTCTGCCAAAAGCCAAAGGCCACGTGATGCCTCCCAGGAAGTTTTCTCCCACCTGGGTATTCTTCTTCTTCCTCTCCAAAAGCTATTTCTTATTCCCTACAGAATCTCAGCCCAACACACAACAAAAGAAGAGGCAGTGGTGGGGGAAGGAGTCACACTGTTCTTAGCCAACTCAAATCTTCTCCGTATTTTTCCACCTTGCTCAGCGAGAAGCTCTCGGTGCCCAACACTTCTCACAAAAGCTTTGCGGAGTGAAATGAAAAATCAGAAAAAGCACAGAAAAAAACCCAACCCAAACCACTTCCATTCATCTATGCCGCAACAATTTCATGGCACAGCTCCTAAAACATCCCATTAGTGCTGGCCTTGGAGAAGATTAGAGAAGAAAGCTTGAACCCACTGAAGCAAGGCTTAATGGGCTCTTGAGTTAAGCCAGAGCCTTCCCTTAAACAATGCCCATCATTAGGAATAATTACCTGTAGCTGTACAATCAACATGGCTATGGTAACTGACATGAGAAATCCAGATGTCATCTTTGGCAAGGCTTGGGAAATATTTCTGCTCCTTATTATACAACTGACTCTTGAAAGAGAAATGAGCAGCAAGAACACCGGGGGTGAAAAGCCACCAGGAAACACTGCAGAATTCCAACCCAAGCCTTGCAAGTACAACCAGAGTAAGAACCCAGCACCCAGGAAGGGCACAAGGTGGGTATCCAGCAGCATCCTGCCCAGCTGCCACACCCTGGCTTTTGATCAGACCACCCTCCTCAGCACCACTCTAGAAAGGGCCCTTAGAAAAACAAAGCTCCAGCTGATTTCTGGATCTACAGGAACGCTGAGCCAAAGCAGCAGAAAGAGGCAGGAGAAACAAGTGTTCAGTGATGAATTATGAAAGGAAGCAAGGCAAACCAGCATCAGGCTTCCACTGCCAACAGCCCAACCAGGAAGGACATCACCACTTCCCAAACCTCGGGAGAGCAGCTCCTTGAGAAGCCAAGAAATGCCCACGGCTGGGTTTGGACTGCAGGTGGGTGTTTAAGGTGTCCCACCACCACAAGGAGAGAAAAGCAGGTGGCCACAGCTGCCCAGCCTCACTCCTGAGTCATGGAAACACTGGAACAACAATTATCTGTTATCTGAAGAACAGAGCTCCTGAAAAACATCACTCTGCATTTGTGTCTCCAGTAACCACCTGCATTCATACAGACACACGTTTCTCAACTCCCTATAGTACCAACAAATTTCCTCATCTAAGACTGCTACATTATGGAAGCAGAGGCCAGGTTTTTTTTCTTTTGTTAGTTCTGTTTTTTTCTTTTTGATAGTTCTGATGATTTTAGAGACTCATAAACTCATTTCAGTTGTGAGGAGAAGGTCAGGTCTCCCCCTATTGCCTGTAGGCACCAGCACCCCTATTTATTGCAGGATTTCTTCCCCCACAAACAAGCAGTTCCTTCAACCTTAGGGGCTGTTCTCTGGCTTTTAGCACTTCAGCCCTAATTGTTAACCTCAACCTGATTAAACTGAAGTCACAGAGTAATCTCTCAGAGGCAGAGTGAAATAAGTCCTTCCACGTGCCTTCTTGTTGTTGGATTATTTGCCTCCCAGCAGCCAGTTCTGTACCATAAACTGAAACAGCCCAAGCACAATTAAAATTCCTCTCACAAAGTTCCAACTAACACAAAAGTTGCCCCAGACTCTCTAAAAACAAATGTGTGAGGCACCTTTAAGCTGGAAAGCAGGTAACTGAGCAGCTACAGATCCTCCTGACAGACAGAAATGCACAATTTGGTAGTGATGAATCATGCCTCAATTTACAAGACACATTAGGGATAATCCCCCAGACAGCATTGAGGTGGATCAATTGACTTTTGTTCCAGCAAAACTATTCCTTCCTGTTAAAAAGTCCAACAGGTTTCTTAAATATCACTAAAGGCAGCAGCAGAACCATGCCTGTTCCTTGGAAGTACACTCCATATCATTAGGGCTCACCAGCACGGATTTAACAAATTAAATATCTGGTTAATGACTCAGAAAATACCTATTTTCACTGGTGCAACCATTAGAAACCCAAATTTCAGAACAATGAGAAGTCTGAAACAGTAAAACTTCCTTGTAACTCTCGGGAACACCAACAGCACTTGGCACCTTCACACCAGGTATCAGACGAAGCAGGAAAGGGAGGGAGGGGGTCTGCATGAGCATTGCAGACCAATTAAAAGGTGTGTTCATGCACCAAACTGTGTTTTGGGGTCGCTGCTGGGACCCCAGTGGCCTCACCCTTACCTGGATGGCTTTGGGAGCTCATTGCTGGCAATGTCTAGTCCTTGGGAGAAGGGATTGGAGACAGATCAGTTCCCACGCGAGTAACAGCAGCTCAAAAGAGCTCCAGTGCTTCACCAATACATAGGAGTGGGAAGTGGGGATTAAATCATGGCCACCTTGTAAAATCCAGGGCACAGTGACATGCTGAGTCGTATGGGAAGTAATCCAAGAGGGTGGCAGAGTGTCTTCCAATAGCTTTTAAAATGGGAACCTGCAATTAAAGAAAAATCTGCGTTAGCAAATGAAGATTAACAGCCATTTAAATTGTGCATTACATAACCTATTTATCCCTGAGATTAAACTACAATGCTATTTTAGGCATTAAGGGCTGCAGAGAGAGTAATTTTCAGAGTTGTAAATGTTACTTTGATTAATAACCATAAAGATGCAAATTAATACTTAACAATATTTTTAAAAAAACAATTAAACAACTTTCCAACGACACATTCACGTCTCAGAAACCCAAAATTCCGTGTTAATTCTCATCCTCCAACAGCACCATATGAAGCCACTTCAGTCCAACAGCTTCCATATTTTAAAAGCCATATGTATGAGTGGTAACTGTACTTCACGCATCTGTTCCCCAAAGAAGTCTAAAGAAAAATTCCTCAGTGCCAAGAAGTGGTCTTGGAGCAGGAAGGAAAAAAACCCACACAATCAATTCCACTCCCACTCTACCCAAGCCTCCAGCAGATTACTAAGAAGCAGCTCCATACTGCCCCAGGGGGAAAAAAAAGTCCACCATTCCCAATTATTTTGAAGCTGTGTAGTAGAAGGAGGGAGAGAGAACAGAGGGGAAATCACCCACAGTCAGCAACCCCTGGCCCCAGCCCCCAAAATATGGAAGTATAGAAGAAGTAGATGCCCTGGTTTGGAGAAACCCCACCTGAGGGCCATGCTGACCTAACCAGCCACCCTTACACCGACAGAACTTGCTCAAGTTCAGTTTTGGGGGCCTCAGGGGGGTTTTGGCACTATACCAAGTGACATCCAGCATTTCCCATCCTTGGAAGCGTCCAAGGTCAGGTTGCACCAGCCTTGGAGAAACCTGGGATAGTGGAAGGTGTCCCTACCCATGGCAGGGGTGGAATGGGACGGGCTTGGAGGTTCCTTTTCACCCAAACCATTCTGGGATTCCTGAGCATCCCAGTTGTACAGGCAGGCTGTCTCAGGGATTGTGCTGTGCCACTGGCACGAGCTCCCGGCCAACCCCTGACCCAGACTGACCCCAGCTGTGTCCTCCACGCAGAGCATCCCACTGCCACAGGTGACTTCCCTTCTTTGCACCACAAAACACCACGAAACCAGCAGCCCAGCCCTCCTGGGTACCCAGGGGAGCTCCTCCTGCCCGGCCAGGCATCACCCAGTGCCAGGGTGAGGTCACCCTGCTGGCAGCAGCCAGCTGCAGCCCTTCCCCACGGATCCAGCTGACTCTGCTCACCCCAAACTGCTCTGGCAGCAGCTCCCAGGGAGTGGTGCCCTGCAGCACCGCTGGGGTGGGGGATGGCAGCTGGAGCTGCCATGGGAGCTGCATGGGCACCGCTCCTGCCTTGCACGAGGACCCTGTGGCCACAGTGCCACGGCATTTCAGGCACTGCTGGCTGTTCCTGGAAGAGCTCTTAGCACACTCACGTTTGGGTGTTCCTTTCCAAGAAGCAAAACCAGGTCTGAGACTTCCAGCACCGGCACAGTGGCTCAGGATGGGCTTTCTAAAGTTACTTCCCTGATGTGCAGGAAAATGCCTGCTGAA
>NW_005054586.1:377873-397993 GCF_000277835.1 Geospiza fortis
GAACACAGTCCCTTCCTTGCTGTGCTTCATTAAAAACCCCTTTTAACTGGCTGTTTCTCTGCAGCCCAAGTGTCTCAGCACCACCACTCTCCAAGTTCCTCTCTGCCCATCTTGCATTCTTAGAGGCCTGGAACGCGTTCCATGTTACGCGTCAAATTCGAGAGAAAATCACTTAAATGTCATTTCCAATCCCTGCAGGTCTCTGCCATCCCCAATGTTCAAGATGTTCCAGTCCCATTAATCAGCACATCCTGTTAAACAGAGCTGGGTCAGCTTAGACCAGGCATTAGCAAGATACTAACATAATTTATTTTCATTAAAACCAGCAGGTACTGTTGGAGCATAAGCCATCTCAGCTGCAGACAAGAAGGCTTTGGAGTGGAGTTACCAGATCTCCCTGTCCTCATTTTCCCAGCACAAGAATGAACAGTGAAAGTTTCCCAAAGAGACTGGACTGAACGAATAGCACCAAAACCATTCAACAGCACCACCAGTTTAATCCATTCCTACTTCTGCCCCACCCCTGGAAGGGTTCAAGACCAGGAGTTTGGAGCAGCCTGGGACAGTGGGAGGTGTGCCTGCCCATGGCAGGGGGTGGGATGAGATGGGTTTTAAGGTCCCTTCCAATCACTCTGTGATTCCATGATTCTCTCCAGGACACAGCAGCCCTGTCTTAAATTACCTCCCCCAAAAGTGTAATTTTCAGGTGGCCCTTGCACTGATCTCCATGCAGACCAATGCCAGGCCTCCACCTGTAAAACTTCTGTACCTTTGTCCTTTTGCCACCATCTCAAGCAAAACACCCCTTAAATTAAAAGAAGTAAAACGCTTTCTCTCCCTGTGCCTCGGGTATCAGGAGGGCTAGAGGCTTTTCCAAGCAAATTATCTCGTTTAGGAAAAAAAAAATAAGATTAAAAGGAAAAACAACCCCGAGTTTGTTTAACTTGTGCTCCAGTGCCTCCCAGGACAAGGGCGATCACCTCTGTCCCGAGGAACAGCGAGTCCAGCCCGAGCATCGTTCCAGAGGCACGGGCAGGGACTGGCTCAGGGCCACCTCCCGCTGCCACCCCGCACACAGGAGGCACCCCAGAGCCCTGCCTGGGCCAGACGGGGCACAGCAAGGCTCCCTGCTGCATTTTGGGGTGCACCAAAAGGTTCTGAGCTGGATTTTTGGGGTGCACCTCAGGCTCCGGCTGGAGCAGAGATGGGCACAGCCAGGCAGAGCGTGCCACCAGCCCCAGGATCACCTGCTGGCCACAGGAGCTGGCCTGGCAGACAGCAAGCAGGGCCACAGGGACCGTGCCAGGGCTGGCAGGGCCACGGGGACCGTGCCAGGGCTGGCACATCCCTGGGCACGGAGCAAAGGAAGGGCTCGGGAGAGCGGCCACGGACAGGGCAGGGGTGGCACCACAGCAAGTGCCCAGCAGAACTGGCTTGGCAAACAGCACTTAACCAGCACTGGCATCATCAAGCTTCCTGCCCTGCAGGAGAGTTTGCAGAGTCTGGTCACTGCTGAATTTTTAAAAATCCCAGGAACAACAGCACAAGGAGCCATTTAATGCCAGTTTGTTTCAGCCTGCTGCTTCTAGCAGGGCACACCTGAGAGCACAGGCTCCCTAAAACCATGGGGGCTGGTGCATCAGCAGCTGTACCCTCATCACATCCCTGGATCAGAGGGTGGCCACGGCCTCAGAGTGCCGTCACCTCCTTGTCACAGCCCCAGAGGAGCCTCTATTCCTGCAGGACAGACTGAGAGGCTGCAGCCCCTGCCAAAGCACCTCGTTTCTCCCTGCCTGGGAGCCTCAGCAAACTACCAAGCCTGGCAAAGCTTTTTTCTTTTATTTTTTTACTTTACAGTTCTGCCCCAAGATTGATTTGTTGATAGGAGGCCTGGAGCAGCTCCCCTACTGTCAAAGACAGACTGAGTGAGCTGGGGCTGCCCAGCCTGGAGAAGAGAAGGTTGCATGCTTGGTTACCTCAAAGCAAAGTTCCATTATCTGAAGGGGCTCTGAGGAGCCCAAAGAGGGACTCTGCATCAGGAACTGCAGTGAAGGGTCAAGGAATAATGGGCTCACACTGGAAAGAGCGGGAGTTTAGGTATTAGGAAGAATGTTTTATTGTGAGGGTGGTGAGACACTGGCACAGGTTGCCCGGGGAGCTTGTGGATGCATCCCTGGCACTGCTCAAGACCAGGCTGGATGGGGCTTGGAGCAACCTGGGATAGTGGAAGGTGCAGGGGGTGGAACAAGGTGATCTTTAAGGTCCCTTCCAACCCCTTATGGTTCTGTGACTGTGGCAGCATGAACATTCACCTTCCTCCTCCCAGCCCCTTCCAGATGTGCCTCTGCGCCGCCACAAGTCCAGATGTGCAGCAACCACTAATGAGGGCCACCAGAGAATTTTATTTACAGAGCTCCATTTTTCAGAGCTTTCATTGCTCTCCAGCCCTGATAAGAATCTTGGCCTGGGGCTGGGCTTTCAGGCTGACTCAGCCGGGTTACTGGGGAGCAGGAGCTCTGGTGCCCAGCTCTCTCTGACACAGCAGCACTGCTGCCAGCATCCCTCGGTGGAACAAAGGCATGCTGCAAGGCTTTCCACATCCTGCCTCTACTCCAGCAGCACCCAGCACCCTGGGGTTTGCTCTCCACAAGCTCTCCAGCCACCACCATGGGTGCTGCACCCATGGAAGCACCACCACCACCCCCTTCCAAAAGGCGTCACCGCTGATCCTCCTGCCTGGCACACATCAATTCCAATGAGATGGTTATTTTTCCCCCAAAATTACCTCCCTGGCTGGATTTAGAGGCAAACAGCTCTGGGTTTACACAAACACACCGAGCTGAAGGGAGGCACAGCCTCTCTCAGAGCTCCATCAATTCAAGCTCTCCTCTGACAACAGATCCTGCACTTTAACCAGAGCTGGGGAAAGCTGCCTCTGCTTCTCAGGGTTTGTTTATGAAATACTGCCAATACAGGAGCCACACACGGAAAGAGCAGGGAAGGAAGAGGCTCAGAAGTGCCTGGAAACAATTCACTGTGACCACAGGGAGCCTCAAAGCCCACCTCACTCCCAACCCCTGGCATGGGCACGGACACCTTCCACCAAGCCAGGCTGCTTTATTTAGAGCAGAGCCAGTGTGGAACAGCCTCCCGAGCTCACCTCCCCTCCAGGGACCTCCATCTCCCAGCCACCACTTTGCAAGGTGACAAAAGGAGTGGCAGCAGCCCCCAGGACCCCCAGAGCCCTGAGACAGCATCCCCTCAACCCCTGCTTCTCCAGCAGAACACAGCTGCACTGGATCTGCCCCAGGAGGGCAGGGTGCACAAGCACGGCCCACAAGAGCTGCTCTTCCAGCAATACTCACACCTCTTCCAGGAAATGCATTTGCAAACTTCAAACACCCTCAGACACCCTCCTCAAAGAGTTTGGAGTCTCTAAGCAGTTTTCTGTCTCTGAACACACACTGTGAGAACAGCAGGTGACACTGTAAAATCTACTGTCAGCTTAATGCTCAGCTGTGGCCAGAAGAGCAACTGGATTACCACGGAATAATGAAAAATAACAATAAAGAAGCGAATTTGCTGCTGTGTTAGCCCAGTTCCGCCAAAACCAGGTGGATTTTGTCAGATCTGGACACTCCCCTTCCTTTTCAAAGTAGCAGTGTAACAGTTTCAAAAGAGCAAGAAAACCATCAGAGGTGTGGTACAAACTTCTCATGAAGGTGAAGCGGATTATAATAAACCTGCAGCCCAGACAGAGGTGACTTAAAGATATCACAGTGATGCAGAATCATGATTAACACAGACAAATCATTCAGCTTTCCATCTATTTCTGTGTGAGCTAGAACTTTTTCCTCTGCTTTTTCTGGGTGAGAAGCTGAGCGGACCCAGGAGGAAGGAAAGGGTCCACAATTTGGAAAAAGCACAATTTGAAGTGTGCTCTCTGCATTACCTGCTCCTCTTTACCTGCACTGAGAAACTGACTGGGGGTGCTGGAAAAACCAAAAGTTTTCCTGAATTCCAAAAGCAAATGGACAAATTTCTTATGGAAGAGGACAAACACCAAGTGCAGGAGGCCAGGAAACCCACGAGACAAGTCACTGCTTGAGAAGTGTCACCATGGGCATGTCCTGTTGTGAAAGGCCTCCCAAAGTACATCCTCTTGGATGCTGCTGGAGAACGTGGCAATGAAGAACTTTTAAAGACCTTTAAAAACCTTAAAATCTCATTTGAACACCAGCCTACAGTCACCAAACCAACCCAGCCCTGCATTGTCCCACACGGACGTGACAGCCCCATCTCCCAAAATATAAATTTTGCTCTGTTAACTGAAACCACATATCAGATTCTTTCCAGTTTCCACACCTGCACTCAGCAAGCGAAGGGAAATACTGGCAAGTGGAAGTGCGGACACAAAACTCAGGAATCCTCATGGAAGGGGGACAGGGAGCACAAGCAGTGTGAGCACTGAAGCCTTCACTGCAGTTAGAGCTGTGTAATGACAATTAAAGAGGAAACCCAAGCGAGAGGAGCTGTTACCAAGATCTCCTCTCCAAGGGAACACCAGGTACAAACATGCCCTGGCAAGGAGGATCCAGACTGACCAGTCCAGCCCTCTCTGCCAGGACATCCCATCTTGGCCAAACACACGGTTTCCCTGCAGCAGCAGCAGCAGCACAGAGGTGCCTGCATCTGAGATCAAACGCTCAGCACGGTGATTCAAACACCCAGAGCACCTCAGGAACACGGCAGCACTTCAAGGAATCAGCCCCAGTGCATTTGTTTAGCAAACGCTGACTTTTCCCAGGCAGCCATCAGAAGAGGCTCTCACATGATAGCCCAGAGCTGAACAAACACTGTGCTTCTGCCTCTCCCTGGAACTTCCACTCTCCAGCTCACACCAAACACTGCGACCTCCTGACAGGTTCTGTGTGGTGACACCAGCAGGGATCCCAGCTCTGGGCACATTGGTCCTACATGGTCAATTTTAGTGTGTGTGATTCCAGCAACGCCTGCTGCAAACTTCCCCAGTTCACCCAGGAGCTGCAGTGCCTTCCTGGACAGCCCCTGGGAGCAATCCTGCCACTATTCCATAAGCAATCCTGCCACTGTTCCACGAGCAATCCTGCCACTATTCCACGAGCAACCCTGACACTGTTCCCCAAACAAGGCCCTGCAATATAAGCAGTGCTATACCTGCACTGGAGTCACCGTCAGAAACAAAATGAACAGCCACAAATGGCAAGACACTATTAACTAATTATGAGCTGCTTTATTAACATCGGAACAAATCCGCAGCTATGGAAGCGTGGAAAACCTAGGTGGAAATAATTAATCTAATTACATGTAACAGAAATTGTCCACAAAAATAATCAAGGAAAATGCTTTCTACAGTTTCCCAGCCTTTTGCTTCTTATAGTCATGGAACGCTCCACAGCTGATTTCCAGGGAATCACACAGATTCCCTGAGTAAAGCTGCTTTTCCCAAGCTCTTTTCAGTTCTGTCTCAAAGTCAGGTGCTCAGACTGAGCTCTGGTGGAAGTCCAAGCACTGAGACACCAGCCCAAACTGAAAACATGGTATCTCAGTGAAAGTGAAAACACCCTTTGCCCACTTCTATGTCAAATTAACACAAAACTGACATTATTGAGTGTGGCCCTGGCAGTATTTTCCTCAAGAAGTTTCAAACTGAGGAAATCCCTCATGGTACCTTGCACAGACACTTTTGCAAATCACCACCCTGACCAGCACTTGCAGCTGCTCTGAAAACTGAAGGTGCCTGCACAGCCTAGAAAGAAAAATAATCTGGTGGACACCCAAAACCACCAAAGCTTTGTGCCCTTTCTCCTTCCTTGCTAGGAACACACAGGAATATCCACACGATTTCTGCTTCCACAGATTTCACAGCAATACCACTGGGCAGATCTCTCAGCAGCTTTTAGACCTCGACAAGAATTGATGTCTAAACCACTGCAGGCATCCCAAACACAGAGAGAAGCAAAACCACTTTGGGAACAACCAAGTGCACGAGGAGTGAACCTAAACCCTCCCAAGTGTTACCCACAACTCTGAACAAAAGATCCTGAGCAAATCTGGAAATGCCACCTCATGTTCACCCCATGGGAGCCCCAGGTTAAAGTGACCAACAGCTTGGGAATGATTTTTTTCGGAGTTGAGCAGGAAGAGCTGCAGATTCAGAACCGCCTGTTTGGAACCTGGGACTGTGCGAATGTGCAGGAATACAGAGCCCTCCTTGACTAGCAAGACTCTGGCAGAGGGTCTGAAAGAGCAGGATGCTTCTGAGCTCAATCCAGTTTCTCAGCAAGAGCAGCAAGAACAAGCAGTCTCACAGATGGATCCGCGTGGGAGGGAGAAAGGATAAAAGTCTGCCTCGGGAGCCGGTTCCAGCTGCTACCGGAGCCTCGCAGGAGGCAGCACCAATTGGGCAGAGCCACCTATAAAAATCCACTGCCTTGGCTTTTGCTGAGGCCCTCTCCTCTCCCCATTCCAAGTCTTTGCTCCATCCTACTGTTTCCACGTTTGAAGGAGTCCAAGTCAGATAGCTGGAAGTAGTGCTCGACAGAAGGTGAATGCAGACTGGGAGTTTATCCTGCTTCTTCATCCCTGCCTTGCAGATCACCCTCACTGCACACACTACTCAGGAGCAGAAAAATCAAAACTCCTTTTACATGCTTGACTGAGAAGTGATTAAAAATGGAATATTCGAGGCCAGGTTGGAACCTGAACCATGGAAGGGGGGTGGAACTAGATGGTCTTTCAGGTCCCTTCTGACCCAAACCCTTCTGTAATTCTATAATTCCACGTTATTTTTAACCAGAATCCCCCCAACAACATTTTCAGTGCCAGGAACAGGCTGTGTGGCCAGCAGATAGGGAGCTCACCTCACTGGCTGAAAGCAATTCTTTACCTGGGGTTGTTTTTCAGCTCCTCAGGTAGGCAAAGGCAGAGAGAAAAACATTTACCTTTTCTCTTCACGTACTTGAGCTGTTCCAGCCACATCTGAACTTCTTGTTCCTTCTGACAAGGAATCAGAATTACTGGTCACTAGCTGTGCCTAACCCATCTGGTCTCCCAGCATAAAATAGCTGAGTACATGTGTCATCAATCACTGTTAATTACTTTCATTAACTTGGAAAAAGAATATTGACTTTTTTTTAAAGAACAAACATTGTTTAAGGTCAGCCTAGTTCTCTCTTTTTTTTTTTTTTTAATTGAATGCTATCTGATTACCAAGAGAAAATAATTTGGTCTGAACGCTCAAGCAAGCCTGCCACCCAGCTCGTGCAGTTCTTTTGTCTGGTGAGACATTTCCATTTCCTCAAGTCCTTTTCTGGAAGGGCCACTTTGATCCAGAAGCTTCGTGCTGCTCTGTGGTGCCCCGTGTTAACCTCGCTGCCATTCCCACCTACTGCCCCCGTGGCTTTGGCAGTGCTGACCTCTGGCATGCTCTGGGACAGAAACATGCCCCAAGGTCTCCACAAACACGTTGCATCACCGTGGAGTGGACATTCAGCCCTCTGCTGCAGAACAGTGACACGGGCACAGATCACAGCAGCCCGTGCGCTCTCAGCTGCAGCACAGCCTCTGCCAGCACATCAAACCAGCCAGGAGCCACCACACGGTGCCAGGCCGAGCTCCCCTGGGCTGTGCCCTGCTCCAGAGGCTGCCTGGGATCACCTGCTGGCCCCAGCGTGAGCCAGGGCTGGGTCCCCCTCCACAGAGCCTCATCCAGGCACTCTCTCTGGAGCAGCCACTTCCACTCCGTGTTTATTACATTTTCCATGCCTCAGTTACTGGCTCCAACACTGCCCACCTCCAGAAGCACTGTTTAGTCTGAGGACATCCCGTGTCACTGCTGTCCCCCTGTCTCCCATAACTCTGCCCCCCATTCCCAGGCTGTGCTTCCCAGCCCACAGGGCAGGAATGTGGGCAGAGCTCAGGGAGCACCCTCCACACCCTGGCTGGTGCCCAGCTCATTGGCACAGCACACCCTCGCCCACAAAAGCTTGGGGACCTCACCACAGGCTCCAAGGCTTACAACTCTGCATGTTTTATCCCTCCTACCTGGCACTGAATTATTGGTATCATTGGGTATCATTATGATTGGTGTTATTGGGTATCATTGGCACTGAATGCCAATAATGACACCAAAACACTGCTCCTTCCCAAGCAGCCAGACCCCAGTGCCAATGAACTGCAGGGGATCATGGAATCCCAGAGTGGTTTGGCTTGGAAAGGGCATCTCATCCAAACCCCAGTGTGTGGTGCCACTCTGCCATTTCTCCTTTTAAAGGGCCTGTTTTCCTATAGCCAATAAACATGTCTTGTGTATCTTACTCAAAGGATCCTCACCTAAATCCAAATTTTACATACAAGCATGAAGGATAATGCACCAAACAAAGCAAGAACTCAGAACTTTGCCTTTAAAGTGCAATATAATTTACTTTTATTAGTTGGGAAAACCTGTAACCACTGACAGCATCCCTCTGCTGCTGTGATCATCCCTCAGGGATGCTCACAGGGCACTCCTGGGCACTCTGCTCAGCCCTGGCTCCTCTGCCAAAGCTGCTGAGACTCCCAAGTCCCAGACTGCTGATAACTGAAGGGGCAGGAATCCCCACAGGAAGCTGAAATAAATATTTAGTTTTATATTCACGGGGGTGCCACCGTTTCCAGTTTAAAAGCACAATTAACATTTTCCAGCCGCATCCACAGCCAGGATAGGAAACCAAGTAAATCACCACAAACCTGTGAGTTCCTCTGCTCCACCCTCTGAACAGGGTTACATTTCTCATAACCAGCATCACCCTTTAATGAAAACTAGAATCTTCAGGCAAATATTGCAGTCTTTAAAGCTGACAAGCAAGAAAGGCAAGGAAGGAGCAACTGGCACCTCAGACTCCAGGAGGTTTCAGGTTGTTTATTATATATTTATCTGGTTTATAACACCATCAAACCCTTTAAAGAAGTACCTGCAGGTTACCTTGACAAAGGCCAGCAAACTTTTGGGAAACCCCTTTCCAGGTGCTGCTCCCAACATCACAGTGGTTCTTTAACCCAGTGTGAAGGAAGAGCTCCATTTCCTTTAGGATTTACGTTTTATATGG
Organism: Geospiza fortis; assembly: GCF_000277835.1. Taxonomy (NCBI): domain Eukaryota; kingdom Metazoa; phylum Chordata; class Aves; order Passeriformes; family Thraupidae; genus Geospiza; species Geospiza fortis. The sequence goes on from NW_005054586.1 coordinate 387,002, forward strand.
CCCATTTTGCCTGTTTGATGTGAACACAGCGAGGCAAACTGGAATTGCTCTTGGCAATAAGAAAACTGGACTGTAAAGCCATAAAAAGGTTGGACATATTTCAAGGACTGGCACAGTACCTGCCATGGGGGCCTTTAAGGTGTGTTTTACAAAACTGCCAGTCACCAGCCAGAAAGGGATTTCAACTCTGTGTCCTCAAGGAAGCCTTAGAGCCCTAACGTAGGGTTTGTGTTTGAAGGGATCTTAAAGTCATCCCATTCCACCCCTACCATGGCAGGGACACCTTCCACTAGCCCAGGTGGCTCCAAGCCCCTCCATCTTGGCCTTGGGCACTGCCAGGGATGCAGGGGCAGCCACAGCTGCTCTGGGCAGTGCCAGGGCCTGCCCCCCCTGCCAGGGAACAATTCCTCATTCCCAATCTCCCATCCTTCCCTGCCCTCTGGCAGTGGGAGCCATTCCCTGTGCCCTGTCCCTCCATGCCTTGTCCCCAGTCCCTCTCCAGCTCTCCTGGAGCCCCTTTAGGGGCTCTGAGCTCTCCCTGGAGCCTTCTCCTCTCCAGGTGAGCACCCCCAGCTCTGCCAGCCTGGCTCCAGCCCTTGGGGCATCTCTGGTGCCTCCTCTGGACTCTCTCCAGCAGCTCCAGGTGCTCCCTGTGCTGGGCCCAGGGCTGGGGCACCTGAGAGGGGCAGAATCCCCCGTTCCCTGCTGGTCACAGCTCTTTGGCTGCAGCCCAGGGTTTGGGATTTCTGGGCTGCAGAGCTTCTCATGCACCAACACCTCCAAGCCCTTTATGGCTTTTCACACCAAACAGCACAGACAGAACACTCCTCCCTGCAACTGCCTCCTCTTTCGGGGTGGGAATGAAGCAAAGTCATTTACACCTGCTTTTGTCCCTCTTCAGCCTCTAAAAACATCAAAGCCCAACCTTCGGGGTCTTGATTCACTTTCCTGGAGCTCGGCATTTTGCGCCTTTGCATGCTCCCAAACCTCCTGCTGTAACTTCTGGCGAACAGCTCCAGCTTCTGGAGCAGGAGGAATCGCTGGGCTTTCCAGATAAGCTGCCATTGGCCACCAAAGCTCTGCTCTGCAGGATCTCCTCTCACCCTATCCACCTTACCACCTGCTGCTTGGGATACTCTGAAATAAATGAACGGGACAGAACACAGGGGGAAAACAACACAAATCCAAAGACTCTGTGTGTAAGCCTTAATCTGGATCCATCTTGTCGCTGACAGGAGGTTCTGCTGAGCTGGGGCTGGTCTTTTCCCCCGGTAACAAGTGACAGGACAGGAGCAAACAGCCTCAGGTTGTTAATGGGGGAGGTTAATGTTGGATATTTAGGAAAATTTCTGCGTGGAGAGAGCTGTCAGTCCCTGGGCAGCGGTGGAGTCCCCATCCCTGGGGTTTAAAAGCCATGTGGATGTGGCACTTGGGTTAATGGCAGTGCTGGGGGAACTGCTGGATTTGATGATCTCACAGAACTTTTCCACCTAAACGACTCTGTGTTTCTTACGAACATAATGATTAATAAGTTACATTACAGCAGAGGGGAAAAAATGGCCTGAGAGCCAATGCCTGCAGCCACCTCCAGCCCTTCCCGAGGGAAAGCCAGGCACCTCCTCGGTTTGTCAGGCAGCTGAACATCCACATTTCAGCACCAGCTTTCCAGTGAAGCAAATGGCAGGGCCGCTGCAGAGCAAACAGAGTCCCATTAGCTCAGAGCACTCGGCATGCAAAGCACACTTCAGGGCTGGGGCGGGGGCAAGGAGATTGCAGGAATTCTTGCCTGAAATGGAATGGGGAGATAAGATCGAGTGAAAAGGAGCAGAGGCTGCTGACATATCTAGACTCCCAGAAGCCAGTAAATATGCAAATAGGCTGCCATTTCTGCCAGTAACACTCAGAAGCAACTTTGATTCTGCTCAAATATATCGCATTAAACAAGAGAGATAAGCCTGGCACTGAATCCACATAGAGCGCTCCCTTTGACCAAGACAGCTTCACTTCTCACTCCAGGAAATCCTGAACAAAGCTTTCTATTCAGAGTCTCCACTCTGACTATCACAGTGTTTATGAATAACTTTGGCCATTTACCTTTTAGCAGTCTGATTTGGAAGTGCTGTTAAAAACTCCACATAAAGCCATAAACCAGCCTGGAAAAGCTGCATCCATCCAGTCCCAGCCACAAACCCTTCCCCAAACCAGCACAGGGCTTGCTGCCCCGAAGCCACAAACTGCAAATCTCACACGAGATGCCAGAGAGGAGAAAAAGAAAGGGTGCATGGAGTGTGCATCCCTGGAGACAGATTAGAGAGCAAGGACTGAAGCTGATGTGACCTGATAGCGATGATAAACTCAGGAGATGATAAAGGCATTCCCTGGACATCCATCTGTTGTCCTTGGGGTTTGGACAGACACACCAGGCAGAAATAGGGATGCATGAAAATATTAAATGCAGACATGATTTGTGCTCATGAAGTATATACATGTGAAATAAACAGCTGTATATTCAAACACCAGAGGCAAAGAAAGCATTTCTTATTTTCACTCCATTTTATCTGCCTACCAGCTCTGAATCAGCGAGATGAGCTCGAAGGCCAGCGCCGGCTCTAGTCTGAGGTATGCATTTTGCACATTGCTAAACAAAAGCAAAAGCAGCTCTGCCCTGCCACGGCAGGGGCTGAACTCAGCCTCAATAACCAATTCCACTGCATGAGGCTGCTCCCTGAGAGAGGGAAAACAGCACAGCCTGCAGCCCTCCTCAGAGACTCCAGCACACAGGCAAGGGTATCCAGAACTAAAGCAACCAGCAGCATCAAAAAATCAGCATGTACAGAAGCCAGGGAGATGTAAAAAATAAACCCCAGACCTGTGCAGGCTGAACAAGCCTCCCACGTGTGGCACAACACAACAGGAACAATTTCCCCAGCCACGCCAGGCGCTGCAGGGAGATGTCAGGAATTCCCAGCAGCAGGAACCCATCCCCAGACCTGTGGCAAACACAACAGGAGGAGGCTGGAGAGGGCTCCCAGCGCAGCAGGAAGGTTATGACAAAGCAGGAGGAGAGGCAGAGACGTGCACAGGGCAGGGAGGGCCTGCTCCAGGAGGGAACAGCGCAGGGAACACCTGAGCTCAGTCTGTGCCCCTTCCATCCATCCCAGGCAGCGCTGCAGGAGAGCACCAGGACCTGGCCTGGGTTCCACAGCCACGCTCTGGCTCCAGCCCGTGCTCAGAACTCCCTTATCCCTGTCCCCAGGCTGCCATCATTCCCATTTCAGCTGCCAGTGCTGGGAAGGAGCCTCAGAGCTATATGCTGAGGCCCTGGAATTGAAATATACGATAACACTGTAAATAAAAGGAAACAAATTCCTTAAGGAAAACCTTTTCACATGCCAGATCAGTTCCCAATAGTAACTGCTCTGCTTTGACAAGAGATAAATATTTACAGTCTGAAACAGAGAACACCTTGTGTTGCAATACTGGAACGCAAACCTTGTCAGTCCTGGTATCCTGAAGAGAGGGTTTCGATATTTTAAAGAAAAAAAAATCAGAAATAAACCCCCAAGCTGAGCACTTAGAAGCACACACACATTATTGTGCTCATTTACCCCACCAAAACAAAAACCTGAAGGTAGTCACACAAAGAAATTGTCAAACATGCTGAATCCAGAACAGATTTTCTCAAAAGGAGACCTCATCCCCCAGGGAATGTAGACAGTTTACAGCAAAAGTCTAAATTATTGCCAAAAATATGCTGGTTTTTTTTTATTTATTTAAATACAGTCTAAGTTGCTCCTCTTAGACATTCAGCCAGCGACTGCAGACACTGAAGGTTTTTCCTACTGGAGCAAAAAGGCAGCAAGGAGGATCAGATGTCCATATCCAGCTCCTTGGACTGGGGCATCCCACCCCATGAATACCCTCGGGAAGAGGGAAGGGAGAGGCCAAGAGCTAAAGCCTGAGCTATCTCTGAGCTTCCAGCATGACTCCCAACCCCGGGGCCTGATCAGCTCCTTCCAGCTAAGGAAAGAATGTGGGGAATGTCATTCATGCCATAGTGGCACTTGGGAAGATGCAGGCATGGGAAGTGCACGATGGCTGGGTATCCCTGTCCCAGGAGGGTGACAAGCCTGCTGCAAGGAGCTGCTCTCATTCCTGCCCAGCTCAGGTTTGCTGCCATTTGCAATGAGCTGAACACCCCATTAAACACCAGTGGTTGGGGTTTTTTTTTTTGCTGCACTGTCTGAGCAGCCCCAAGTCCCCTTTCTGAGAGGACCTGCACGAGGCCAGCCTGGCTGGGCTGTTACAGGGCAGGATTTCATATCTGAGGTGCAATTTTCCTCACCCAACCGCTGTTGGGGTTTTTATGGCCCGCTCCCTTTGAAGTGGGGCAGCCACAAGAGTTCAATGTCTACCTGCCACTCTCAGCTCCCTCACTTCCTCCTCCCCTTCCCAGGGAATCATTCCTTCCCCTGGGCACAGCTGTCCTGCCTTGGCCCGGCTGCTGCCCCACCACCCCATCCCTGCAGCCAGCCAAGCCTTATGTTGTTCTGTGCTCAAGTTCTCCATTTGCTCCCCTGCTTCCAGCATCCCTGCACAGCAGGTTATTTTTAGCCCAGCATTTTTAGAGCAAAGCCCAGAAGCAGCACACTTTCGGTGCCAAACAGAATTCAGCTGTGACTCTGGTGCTGTCAGCTGACAGGAGGACACTTGGCTTTGGTGGCCACTCAAGGCTGGTGTCACCCCGTGGCTGCCACCCAGCAGTGGCCCCTGGGGGCTCTCCCAGCTGCACACACCAGTGGCACAAGGGATGGTGACACATCCTGACAACTCTTTCAGGGCAGAAATTCCTCCTGATGTCACTCTAAGTGTCCGGCCAGAGAGCTGTGCTGGCCCAGCAGAGCCCAGAGCTTGCCCCTTGCAGGTCCCCATGAATGTTTGCAGTTTGGGGACACCGCTCACAGCCAGCTCAAAGCAAAGGGGAGATCCCTGCTGGCCTCACCAGGTGCAGGATCGAGCCCTTAACCAGCAGCACAGACAAGAAGTGCCCCAGTGTACAAAGTGAGGCTCCTGCCCAGCTTTATCATCAGCTTTCTGGGGTCAGAGGTGGTTTTCACGTTCTAAATACCAACACTTGCCTTCTTTTGACTATGGCTTGTTGTTTCAGTGCAATTGTAAAACAACAGAATCAGATCCAGCAGGTACCACCATCACCTTTTTCTGTTGACAGAACACAACCTAGTAGAGGTAACAGCAGTAAGAGACACCCAGACACAGCAACTGAGATGAACAAGACTGTGTAATCTGTGTAAATCCACCCAAAATCTGCAAGGGTGGCTCAGAAAATTGCACAGTAGAAGTATTTTCTACTCTCAGCAGCTCACAGAATGTCCTCCTGAACAAGACTGCAATGACAAGGCCATCTTCTGCAAGGCATAAAGCAGCCAGTGACAGAGCCACACTTTGCCCTGAAATCACATCAAGCCTTTTTGCCCACTGACCCAGAAGTCTCCAGCTTTTCTGCAGGTTTGATAATTTATAACACAAAACCTCAGATTGCTTTACCCTGTCACAAGCTGGTGGTTTTTGCAAAGCTTCAAGCAGGAAGTGTTTTTCCTAATGTTAAATATTTCATTCACTGTTATGCTTAAGCCCATCCTCAAAGCCTCCATCTGAGGCTGAAGAGGGATGAGCAAGGGGATGAAGAAAAGCCTGACAAGGAGAGGCAAACACAGCCCCCAAGGAAGCAGTAGGTACCTACCACGTACAATCAGAATAAATACTCCTTTCTAGTCCTCTCCCTTCTCCTTTGATCATGCTTCCAGGTCAATATCTTGTGAGAGGCAGTCCTGACTCAAATGCGTCCTTCAGCCCCCACCAGGATCTGACAGCAGGTATCACTTGTGGAAATGAATAAGTAAAGAACATTTCCTCCCAACCAATGCCCTGCTATTTGACTCAAACAGGAAATCTGTCTTGGGTAGGAGAAATGCACAACAGCATCGACATGGAGAGGAATTTATTTTATTTATTTTTTTCCCCATGCATCAGGTAGTGAGGAAGAACTGCTTTGCACAAGGAGCAAAGACAAGAGACCCTGCCCACATTCATGGAATGATTAAGGTAGTGCCTACCTCTCCCTGCCCTGAGCTCCCAAGGCCAAAACTCACAGACTCTTCCAGTTTGCACGACCCTCGTTGTTATAAAGGTGAGAAAAATGCAATTTTTCTTCACTCTCGTGCACATTATTTGAGCAGAGAAGCAAACCTCAGCCCTCCACACGCACATGGACCTGCAGTAAAAGGCAAGCCCGTGTTTTTGGCTCTCCAGGAGAAGCACCTGCATTGAGGACTTCACCAGAATCCACCACAAACAGTAGCAAGAGCTAGGTAACTGTAGCTCCCATGGGGGGGAAACGTAACCTTCCAAATGCCTTGACAAACACTCCTGGGAATTTCTTGGGAACAGCACACACCAGGATTAATTCCTTATTTCAGGCTTTTCTTGGAGATGAAATTTTGTCAACACAACCCCAAAACCAAGCTGAGCATGATTTTCCCTGAGCAAACGCAACAGAAGCTGTTGGAGCACAGCAGGAAAATCCAGGCAGGAGAAGGATGTGACAGCCCAGTTATGAGTAACTGCTATTCCTCCAAGTTAACACAAATTCTATCAGCAAACCAATGCTCACGTGACAAATGGAAGTTCATTTCACAGGGAACAAGACACAGTGTACTAATGCTCCCAGAATTTAACTGTAATTAAGTCTCGCTGACAGACACCTCATTAAAGCGCCACTTCTCCAGAAAAATTAATAAAGTGAATTATTTCCTATGTGTGAAATATCAGGGTTTTTCACTGCTCATGAAAGATACATGGAGTTCAGTTCAGCTGGATGTCACTGCTCCCCGGAATGAAGGAGTGACACGCTTAAAAAGACATTTAAAACAACACTTTGCTGTGCTGCCAAAACCCAGGCTGGGATGCTCAGCCCCTGAATGTTATTTTATCCTGTGAGAGCAGAAAATAAAACCCCTGAAACACAATTCTTCTTGCAGCAGATACAGACAGATAGATACACAGACAGATGAAATAACTGGCTTGTTATTAGAAAACCAAACTAAATTAAGATAACCTAATTTTGGCCAAACTAAAAAAAAAAAAAAAAAAAAGGATTCTCTGGAGCCAAAGATCCAGTTTTCAAATTGCAACGTTTTGGGGTTTAAATGCTTCTTATGTGATGAACAAAGGTTCAGCCACTGATGAGGAGGGCAGAGGGCTGAGTCCAGACCCACGAGCCAACACAAATTCCTCTGCACTGGGAGATGCCTCTTGGAGGCACATTTTCATCAAACTTCTCTGAGGTGATATCCAACACAAAATGAGCTAAAAAACATGAAGCTGATCAAGATGTGCCCAGTAATGAATGCCTGAATTTTCAGAGGGGAAGGCCAAGCTGTAATTCCTTGCAAAGGGAAAACCACAGAGGCTTTCCAAGAGATTTTACAATCCTTTTCTAATTGTTCCCTTTTTCAACATCATTATGCAACCTCCGTGTGCTTTCCTGCTTCTCTACCCCCCCTTTATTTCACCCGTTCTCCCCCCACCAACTTCTCCTAAACGCTCTGAGGCAGCTCCTTTAAGACAGCCAGAAATACAGCGCAGATTTTTCTCTCCTCCTCCTCCTCCTCTCAGTTTAAACTGCCCAAATCTTTCCGGTGAAGAAGCATTGCCCAAAATCTGCTCGCTATTCAAGCAGCCCTGGCAATGACAAGCAGCACTTCATGAATCATCTGTTATATATTGCTTTATCAACACGGTCCACTGCAGGAGAAAGTAAACCTGGCCCACTTGGGCCTTGTGCATAACACAATCAAAATGCAAGTGGCATTAATTACAGGAGGGCTCTGAGGAGTTTCTTCATCCAAGCATCCAATATAGGCTATATATATATATTATATATATATATATATATACACACACACACACATATATATATATACACACATATACCTATATATACATATATATATACACACATATATAGGCATTTTGGGTCGATTTAGGTTGCCTCAAATACATATAAAAAATACATATATATATATATTTGAGACAACCTAAATCGACCCAAAATGCTACCAGCCATTTCCCCCTCCAGCACACACAGCTTTTACTTTAGTATTTTAAAAGGCTGTTTACCCCTTTTACTGGTTACCCATATTGCCACATTTCTAATCATTAAAGCAGACAGCTGTTTGTCAGCTTCGGCTATTTGAGGCAAACACACATATTTTTATGGGTTTTTTTTCCCCCCAAGCTCAGCAAGTGATGGGAACCTTGCACTGCTCTGTTTCCTTGCATGGCATGCTTGGACTGGGGAAACTGGAAGCAAAGGTAAATGGAAGGGAGAAGCTGTCCATGAGGGAAGGGGGCTCAAAACTGAAAGGCAATTGTGAATTCAGTGACAAGACAAATCCCACTGGCTTCTCTGCCCACTGAAACACATCCTTACAAAAGCACAAACTCAAGGGGTTCCAGCAGGACTCTGATAAAATCCAAACCCACGTAGACTTGTTAGCAGGATTGAAAAAGAGGATGGAAAAGTGATGGGAAAACTGGAAACGAGCTAAAGGTGAACTGGCAGAGCGATGAAGTAGAATGTGACACCACTGAAGAAGCCAGCATGAAGAATACTTGGCAAATATTTAACAAATGGCATTGCCAGTGGCCCAATAAAATGTTCAATTAATATTTCCTTGTGGTTTGGGACAAGCTCTGCCGTTTGAAACAGGCCAGCAACAGATCCCACTGAGCAAATGAACTCCTTTGTGTATACTCAACCACGGGTACCAGACGAGTGAAATACAGTCCCAAGAGCTGGGGTTCATATTTTTTTAAATATATAAATATAAATACACAATGCCAAGGAGCGCACAAACACTTCTTTGGCTGGAGGAGGACACCAAGGGAGTGTTTTAACCCCAAGGTTAAGCTGGCACAGCTGGGCAGTGAGCACTCAGGGTCTCAAACCCTGGAGGGAGCATCACTTGGCCCACAGTGGCACATGGGGACAGCTGGTTACAGGGACCCTACGAAGGCACAGCGTGGCACACCAGCACGAGGGGAACCCTGCAAGATGAAGGAAAACTCCTGAAATATTTGATTTAGCCCATCTTACGTATTTATGGGCAAGTTAGCTTGCCCATAGGTTTGCAAGGTGTTTGGGCACTCCAGGTATAGACAGTCTGCAGCTTCCCCTGATGTGAAACCTGCAAATGAACCTCGAGGACAAGTTCCAGGCACTGCAGCAAGTTTCTGCATCACAGATACACCTTAAGCTGGCTTTTAAAAGTCCATTCCCCAGAAAGCATGTGAAAGAGAGATAAAGAGAGCAAACTGAGCTAAACCCACAGGCAACTTTAACCTTTGTTTTGAACAAGTCCTGCTCCTCCCCCCTGCAGCCCCATGGGTTTAAGGCTGCTGTTTAAGGCAGCTCCAGCTTTTCAGCAGGCTATAAACAGGCAGCTGCTGTGCTTCCACCTCTGCCCATGGCAGCAAGGAATCTCCCCCAGCAGGGTGGGCAGGCCCTGGCACAGGGTGCCCAGAGCAGCTGGGGCTGCCCCTGCATCCCTGGAAGTGCCCAAGGCCAGTTTGGGATGGGGCTTGGAGCAGCTTGGGATGGTAGAAGGTGTCCCTGCCATGGCATGGGGTGGAATGGGATGGGTTTTAAGGCTTTAAGGTGCCTCCCAAGCCCAACCATTCCACGATTGTATGGCCAGGAGAAGCACAGGCACTGCCCATGGGGGCTGCAGCCACTCTGCCCAAGCTGCTGCTCTCCAGGAGTGGGCAAACCACAAGGCTGGTGCTGAAAGCAGAACAACCTGACAAGCTGGGCAAAGCCTCCACCAAAAATCAGCCCTCAGCTAACACAGGCCCATGGCACGTGCAAACATTCCCCGTCCAGATGCTCCAAGGGCTAAGGAGGCAGTCTGGAGTTCAAGCCCTTAGAGATTTGGGCAAAACGTGTTTCTGCAAGACAAGCCACTGCCATCTGCACCTACCAAAATATCTCCTCTCAGGTCCTGCTACCAGGTAACTTCCTCAGGAGTTCATCAACCCCCAGGTGTCTGTAAACACACCACTACTAGTTTAAGAAAAACCCCTCATTCTCGTATTTACCTTTTCCTGCTGTTACTGCACTGCTGGTTTTTATCTTTTGTGCATTACTGGGACGTTGCCTGTGAAACATAAGCACAGCAGAGCTGCATCTTCACCAGCATAAAGATTATGCAAGAATCTATCCTTACTGTTTTCATCTACTCTTGGAAGGGTTTGGGTGAAAAAGGGACCTAAAGGGTCATCCAGTTCCACCCCCCTGCTATGGGCAGGGACACTTCCCCTATCCCAGGTTGCTCCAAGCCCTCTCCAACCTGGCCTTTCTTCATTTTCCTGGTGATTCACCATCAAAAGGCAAGCAAGAAAGTGAAACTAATTTCCACTATGGAGGCCACTGGCATTCCACACCAGGACCTGTGTCTCCTCCACCTTTTATGTCCCAGCCTGGAAACTCCCTGGGCTTCTCAAGAACCTGGTAACGCACACCTGGCAGCTCTCCTCTGCTTTAGGATAGTTCATTTAGGAGATCTTAGGAGGTGGCAGCACACAGACACAGGCTGCCCACCAGACATCTCCTCCCAAGGGAACACAAGCTTTTCATGCCTTCCTTCCACGCCGCCATCCCGCCGAGCAAACGACAAATTCTTCTGGTGTTCTGAGCTGATTTCCAAAATGCTTTCTCTAATCTGTCTCCTTTCTAAAGCTAAGTCCTGAAGCAAAACAAACAAATAAAAAAAAAAACAGGGTGGCAAAGTTAAAATTGAGAAGATTTAAGGATATTTTTTTCTCTAAGTTTAGACCACCGAGGGCACAGCTTAATATCACACCGGGAATCTGTCAGATGCACGTGCTAAAAACACGCCATCCAAGGACAGA
>NW_005054586.1:398008-399345 GCF_000277835.1 Geospiza fortis
CCAGGAAAGCTGCACCTTCCACATTTCACTTTACCCAGAAAATCTGCAGTCACTAAAACTTACTCTAACTGGGTGGCATTTTACATTTCCAAATGTAATTGAGTGAGCGTGTTGCCATGGCGACAGCAGGGTTCTGCAATAACTTTGTTGCCTTGTAATTGCTGTATATTTGTATACAAGCAGCTGAGCTTTCTTTAATTCAATGCCCTCAACTCTTCCAGCGAGGCTGCGGAGCGGCGGCGGCAGCTTTTTAGGCTGAGAACTCTCTCAACAGTGGTGCTGGAAACATCAGAAACGATTAAAAACTCAGCGCCGCGACCGACCGCATTACACACACACACACACACAGAGAGAAAAAAAAACCCCACCAGGAAACCCGGCCAAGAACCAGATTATTATATAAACTTCAGAGCTCCTTAGCTTTTAAAAATGTTGCCGTTGCAACGACGACAACAACAACAACAACAACCAAGAAGAAAAAGCACGATTCAGATAATTAACTCCAGGTAGATTTGGCAACCAGCGGAGCACTTGGAGGGCAGGGAATAAATGAATGCAGCACGGGTCCCATTTACTGACGGGGCACGATACCAGTAAATCCAAACGCCTTGGCCAGGGGATTATTCCCTGGCTGTGGCTCCAGAACAGCGCTTGCTCCATCTGCCCGGCCTCCGAGCAGCGCTGCGAGCACAAGGGGATGCGGCTGCGGGAAAGGAGCAGGGCACGGAGCTGCCTGGTGCGAGAGGAGCGGCAGGACGGGAGGGAGCCAGAGCCTCGCCGCACGCCCCATCCATCCCAGGCTTTTACAAGGCATTTTCACACCCTCCATCCACCCACACCTTCCCGACACACATCCCCACTCCTTGGGAGCGTTTGCGGAGCTGTAATCCAGCCCGGAATATGAGGCAAGGCTGGAACACGAAACCCTCCCGTACGGGCGTTAGCGACGAGGAGCCCGATTGATGCAAACCTGCCAAAACAACCTATTGACAGGCAAAACCCCAAAACCCAGCGCCTTCCCCGCCGCGGAGTGGGCGCACAGCACAATTACGCAAGTGCTTCGAGCCAAGGGCAGGTTCCCTTCCCCTCCAGCCGCTGCCCAGCACTGACAGCGTCCAAATATTGTTATGTAAATCCATCAGCTCCGCCGAGCTGTCACCGACACCCCGGGGAGCACGGCCGGGCCGGCGGGCAGCGTTTTTTGGGGGGCAGCGCGCAGCATCTTGCCCTGATAAATCCCTGCAGCAAAACCCACACGCGGCTGCCGGGCAACACCTCCCTCTGGCCGCGCTGCTCCGCCGGCCCAGAGCTCGCCCTTTTCTGCTTCGTTTCGCCCC
>NW_005054586.1:400489-420223 GCF_000277835.1 Geospiza fortis
GCCATGTTGGCCCCCGGCCCGCGGCCCCGCCGGGATCGGGGTTGGGAGGCGGGGTCGGGTTCCTCATTCCCCCCAGCCCCAGAGGCCACAGCAACCGCGATCCGTGCCGTGTAGACGGTATTGCGGTAAAACGTGGAACTCTGGGGTGTTTTTACGCCCTGCAGCCGCGGTCCCGCTCCCTCACGGGCCGTTCTGTGTTTTCCGCCAGGTATCGCCTGTAACAGCGAACAGCTGAGGCGAGGGGTGAACGACAGACAGGGCAGGGCATGATTCAACATATTTGCCTGAATTACCGAGGGGAAATAAAGAAATAAAAAGGAGTTTTCCGGCAATGCTTCCCTCTACCCCCGTTTTCGCAGCGATTGATTGGTTTTTGAGTTGTACCTTGCATTACCCCGTTGAACTGACGCATCTCGCTTCACTCGGATTTTGTTGATTCACGCAGTGCCCAAAACTCCCCAAGTCCTGCTCACAAGCATGCCAGATGATGGGAAGGAAAATTCCTGCAGTGTTGGGTGCAAGAAGTTCATCCTGTGGGACGCAATCCGATGGGAACATCCCAGCAGCAATGTGTTAATCCATTATTTCTGTTTCCCAGAGCAGCTGTGGCTGCCCCTGGATCCCTGCAAGTGTCCAGGGCCAGGCTGGACAGGGCTTGGAGCAGCCTGGGATAGTGGAAAGGAGATTTCCTGCTCGGCTTCCAAGGAGTTTCTTCCCATCCTTGCCTAAGGCAAGCTGAAACATGACATTCCTTATTCGCAGGCAGCCATCCCAGCACGCTTCTGGTGGGTTTGATTAATTGGCTCTTGCTAAATTGTTTTTAAAACTTCCAGATTTCCTTTATAGCAAAAAAAAAAAAAATTAAAAAGAAATAAATGAACTCCTGTCATTCAGCCATCTGGATTTACATAAATTCTGGGACCTGATGGGAATTGCTAACAACTTTGCCCCTCTCTCAAATTCTGCATATACATGGTAGTATATAAACGCTGCTCCTTTTCTCTTTCACTTTTTTGGACATATTTACCACCTGTGTTTTCATTTGTAAACGCTGCCCTTACAAAAACCCTTGGCACATCGATCGGATCCTTAAAGTTTTGGGGTTTTTTCCCAGGCTGTCCACAAGCTCCCAGGAAATTATGCACACCTGAGAGCACCACTGGCATTAAGAACACCCCTTCTGCCTGAAGCCAAAGCCCTTTTTGTTTCATTTGCAGCTTCTTGGGGCTCCTGGGCTTGTTTGTTGTTCCTTGGCTGCTGAGGTTTCCCAGAATTGTTCTTCTCTCTTTATTGGGGCCAGCTCGGATGGGGTGAGGGAACGTGTGCATCAATAACCCCCCAAATTATTTTTGGGTGGAAAGGCTTCAGGGCCAGAGGGCTACCAGGGCAGGGCAATATTTGCCAAGGCAACAGCTCTGCTGTTGGTGGCTGTGGCAGCCAGGTGAGCATCTGCCCTCCCCTGGTCCCCATTTCTGCTCCAGCCATGAGGGGAATTTGGTCCCAAACGCTTTGAACATGGCTTACAACCAACCCAGCTGCCTTGCCTCCCCACACTGCTGGAGCAGTTTGGAAACAGGAAACGAGAGGAGAGAACTGTGCCCTGGAAGTTGCCATGGAGTGGAAGTTCTACCTTCAGGTTTTGATTGATGCTGTACCTGTGGCTGTGGGTGTGAGTACGTGTCTCTATTAATACCCAGTCTAGGCTAACCTGTGCATAATGGCAGAAAATTAAACCTTTGTCGTTGCTCATGGAAATTAGACCTCAGAGATTCACAAGGGAAAGGCTTCTTGCTGTACGTTAAATCCAACATATTGCCTATAGCTGTATATAGATTGTTTTTACTGTATTTGCGGCTGAAAAACTTACTCAGAAGCCTGTTGGAGCAAAAAATAAAAATCTAAAATAAAAACCAACACCCTGGCAGAGCTAATTCATAAAGATTTAAATAAAAAGCAATTACAGAACTTCCCGCCTACCTGTGCCTCATCTTTAGCTGAACTCCTTGTTTGTCAGGAATGATTCCATTTTTTATGTTCTCAAGCAGGAAACAGCCATCACAACACTCCAGCTAATTTCCCTCGCTAGTCACGGGGAGCTGCTGAAAGTAAAAGAGAGTGCTTCAGCTTTCCACTCCAACCCTGCCACTCCACAGGCTAAAAAAAAAAAAAGGAGGAGAGAGTTAGGAAGAGAGCCAGCAGGAACTTCCTCTGGAGCCCAGACACCAAAGATCTACTCCAAGTGCCAGTGCCATTGGGTCCTTGCAGAAAAGTCAAGCTTAGGCACAATTTCCAACCTGCTGATGGCTCCCTCTTCTTCCTCCTGATCATTTAGTCTCCACCACTGACCTCTCTTGGTTTTCCTGTCCCCCCATCACCCTCCTGTGCCTTATCTCCCACTCCCTGTTCTCCATCTGTCCCACTGGTTTACTCCTTTTTGCCATCCAAAGGAAAACCCCATCAAACCCCCACAGCTCAGAGCACAGCTCTGATGGGACAGGGAATGTTACATTTACGTTGCCCCCTCCTGTGTTTTCCTCCAGCACGCCTTTTATCGTGGGGTTTTGTTCTGTTCTTAGTGGTTTTTCAATGCTGGTGAGTTTTGCTTCAGCTGAAACTCCTCGTTCTCCCCTCGCAGCTCGCTGTGAGCCAGAACAAGGTGGTTCTCCTCCACTCCTGAGCCCCCCACGCCTGTGCTTGGCTGCAGGAGCCGCTTCCCAGCTTGTCTGCACGCCCCACACTTCATCAAGCCTGCAGCACTCAGGGCCTGAAGAGCTGAAATCCTGAAGCAGTGAGAGCCAAACTCTTGGAAACAAGTTATCGCTGTTGTTTTGGGCAAAATCAAGTCCCTGTCCCCTGCCTGGGGGGGAAAACAAGCAAGTGAAGTTCAAAATGGAAGTCACAAATGTAAAGTTTGCTTTCTTGTCCATATTTACACTTTATTTTTGCTGATGGAGATACACTGGATTGTTACGGCAGTCATTTTGCAAGGACTGAGTACAATACACTTTTAAAATAAAACTACTTGCTGAAGGTTGTTTTCAATATTTTTCTGGATTTCTATCAACTTCCTATTTATTTAGCAGCTATGCTCTCAACTATGTTATGGAATATCCTGACTTGGAAGGGATCCACAAGGATCATCATTCCTACTGCAGAGAGAAAAATTATTCTGTGGCCATTACAAACCACTGCCCAAAAGTTCTTACAGTGTCATCATCCCTCCAAATTAAACTGAAGAATTAAGAGTATGAAAGAAATCTCTTTTCCCCCTCAACTGGTTGGTTTTTTTTTTTGGTTCAGTCAATTTTAGTAGCACATCGAGGCTTAAATTGAGATAAAAAGCAGAAATAAGTCTAAAATGAATAGGGAATCTTTGTGAAATCGAGGCTAGAATAACTGTTGGATATGCTTAATTTATCAGCACTCATTTTCCCATTCTTAATATTAAAAATAAGGGAATTGTGCATCAATTTATCATATTTCTTTTCATCCATGGCAGCTGCTAGGAGAAAAATGTGGGGTGTGTCTCTCTATAGTGGGAACCTTCAAGGAAATATTGATCCATTTTTCTATTCTGTCTCTTTCAACCAGGCAAAAAAAAAAGGCATTGTCCAGGGTGCAAAACAATTAAAATCTAAATAAATGTAAGAAAAATATGACAAGGAGGGGAAAAAAATAAAAAAAGAGAAAAAATAGAAAAAAAAACATTTGCAGCCTGGCCCCTGGGTGTTGGTTTTACGTGAAGAGACTGACTTGCAGCTGAGTGACGAGTAGGATATTTTTCTGCTGAAATATTGATAGTAGATTACACTAAACCACAAACTATCTCCAGAAAGCCCATCATTTCTAATCCTAATGGTGTTTTCTTTCCCTTGGCTGACTACTACATTCATGAGATGATGGCTTTATTCTATCTGGGGGAAAAACTTTTTACCATACAGCTAAATTAACTTGTCAAAAGACTTCAAACTTCGGAAGCTTTTACAGCCCGATTCAAAGCTATTATTCAGGATTGAATGAGAAGGCTGTGGACTGTAAAAGCCAGCAAAAAAAAAATAAAAAAAATTTCAGCAGCATTCAGGAGTTGAATGGAGCACTCACTTTTTGTTCAGGTTGTGTGTGTTTCATTGAGCTGTCTCGGAAAGAACTGGATTTTTTTGTATTTTAAAGCAAAATGCTCCTTTCTGCTGCTCTGGAAGCTGTGACCCAGTCCATGCTCTTTCACACACACTTGGTTATATTTAGTTTGTGCCAACCTAAATAAGTGTCAACCAGCTTTCCAGAAATGTGGGGAGCACAAAAGAGAACGGCCAGCAGCTAAATTGAGGCAGAACGAGAACACAATTAGGCTTATTTTTATCCTTTTCTTTTAAAATCAGATCACAGACTATCTTACAGTCAGCTACAGCTTTCTCATGCAAATAAAAATGCCTGGCTTCAGGAGCAGCAACTTTCAGATTTTGCAGACGAGGAGCAGCTGGCAGAGCTCGTGCTTGGAGTCTTTCCTGTCGCGGATCCAATCTACTGCGGGACGGATCTGGAATAAAAAGCCAAGCCTCCAACTGCAGCCCCCAGAAGGGAACCCAGGGCTCTCTGGGACTTGCAAACACGTTCAGGATGTGGCAGGATGGGATCCACGGGGAGTGGCCTTGGTTCAGCTCTGAGTGCTCTGGATGCGGCTGCGTGGGGAACGCTGAGCACAGGAGCAAGCGGCTTCTCACCAGGGCCTGCAGGGAGCTTCTGCTGCCCACCAGGGACCCACAGCTCACTGTCCCGTTCAGAACCTGCGTTAGAGTCCCTGCAGTGTTCGTGGAGATGCCCAGAGCCTGCAGCATCTTGGAGTTCAGAGCTCACCACCACTGTATGGGGGATCCAAGTGCACATCATCCCTCTTCTGCCTGCCGGGTTCCTCCTCCATGGGCAGGGACACCTCCCGCTGTCCCAGGCTGCTCCAAGCCCTGTCCAACCTGGCCTTGGGCACTGCCAGGGATCCAGGGGCAGCCACAGCTGCTCTGGGCACCCTCACTGCCCTTATACTAAGGGATTTCCTTCTAAATCATCGTCCCATGCCCTGAGCTTGGATGGGTTTTGAAGGAGCCAGCAGCAGAGCACCAAGGTGTTTTAGAGCTTGGCAGTCCAGAAGCCACTGGATTGCTGCCTTCATAACAAGGCACCAAGATGATCTCAGGATTTTAAGCACTTGACACTAAAGGAGCGCTGATAGATGATGTGTGTGGACAAAATTGCGTGGACCTTTCAAATTCCCAACTATTCCCTGCTCTGTTTTACTGCTCTAAGTGTTGTTTAATCTGATTTTGTGTGGGTCACAGCATTTCCTGAATACCAGTATCTATTAAAAAGCACCTGTGCTTTGCATCTGACAAAACCTCTGTCTTCCCTTTCCTATGGCAAAACCAAAACCACAGTTTTGGACTGGAATCCACTAAAGCACTAAAACACCTCAAATTTTCTCTGTCTGCTTATCAAGGAGCAAGGAATTTTTTCCTAATGCAAGCTCCTTTAAATGCGATATCTTAAAAATTTGCGTTCCTTACGAGCACCTTCATCGAGTTCTTAAAAAGCATCAGAGCAGGGCAAGATGTGCCAGCAGCAGTGTCAGAATAGCACCAGTGGCATCAAAATAATGAGAGGAATGTCTGAAAAGTCTGAAGGGTTACACTCCAGCCCTGTCAAATAGCTGGGTGGGACTCTGGAATCCAGCCCTGATGTGTTGTTTAATAGAAATGCACGAAGTGAGTGCTGGCCCATTAACGATAAAAATAAAGTTTAGAATGTGTGGGGATGAGAGGTCAGAGGAGTCAAAAACCTCTGCAGCCCTAGAAATGCCTGTGTGACTCTAAAACACAGGCTGAAAGGAGCGCTACCTCCCTCCTCCGGGGTCACAAGGCCTCTAAAAGACCAGGAGGTCCCTCTAGCTTTCTTCCACAAGGGAATGCACAGGAGACAGAAGGTGTTGGGGCTTTTTTTCCCTGCTGGTCAAAGGAACCATAGAATTCCATCCATCCCACCCGCTGCCATGGGCAGGGACACCTTGCACTATCCCAGGGTGCTCCAAGCCTGGCCTTGGCACTGCCAGGGATGGGCCAGCCACAGCTGCTCTGGGCACCCTGTGCCAGGGCCTGCCCACCCTCACAGGGAACAATTTCTTCCTCATGTCTAATCAAAATCTATCCTGCTTCAGTGGGAAGCGTTTCCCCTTGTCCTGGCGCTGCAGGCCCTTGTCCCAAGTCCCTCTCCCTCTCTCCTGGAGCCTTTTTGGGCTAAAATGGGCTCTTAGCTCTCTCCAGAGCCTTCTCCCTTCTCTCCAGGGTGAGCACTCCCAGCCTGTCTCCATAGGAAAGAACACTTTTTATCACCTTGCTGTTGGTAAAGGCAGACAAGTCTTTCAGGGGAGATTACTTGTTAAATTATCCACAGTGCTGCAGATGCTCGGCTCTTTATTTTGGTTGTATATTTCAAAGAACAATTTCTCCAGCAAACACTGCAACAGCTGTGGCTGATAAAACTCCTGGGTGCCATCATTATCCTTTTTCCTGATAGAAACTGTCACAGATTTACCATCGAGTTTTGGCTTGGAGGCTGGTGCTCTACAGCCAGCCAAAAATAAAACGGAGCTGGATAAGCCTTAACACAACAAAAGAAGAATTTACGAGGTTGGAAAACTAATTTGCAATTATCAGAGCAGAGGAAGGAGCTGTGTCCAACACAGGTACAAGAATTTAGTTTGGATGTGACAGGGATCTGCAGTGACACATTCTCCTGTGCTTGGCCACAGGGATCTTGCCACAAGACTGAGGATTTTGGAAGGTGGACTCCTGTGCCATCGTGAAAGAAGAAGGTTTCTGAAGATCTCTCACATATTTGCCAGCTGAATTCCCAGAGCATCCATCAGTTCAGGGTGCCTCAGTTACTGACTGTGTGTAAATCCATCTCTGGAGTCACACCCCAAAAACCTCTCCTGAGGCTTCTCCTCAGACATGGAAACCTCTTCAAAGGCATCCTCAGTCTTTAGCATGCAACCATACAGAGTGTGAGGTCACACCTTTGGCAGGATGTGCCCCTGCAGCTCCTGGAAGGATGGGATCAGGAAGGCTGGAGAAGATCTCCAGGATCATTGAGTCCAGCCCCGAACCAACCCACGTCCCCCACGTGCCACACCTGCATGTTGCTTTAACACCTCCAGGGATGGTGATCCCACCACTTCCTCACATGTCTTCAAGGCACCTTTCCCTTGGAAATGGACTTTCCAAGCCCTGAATCCCTCCCTCATCCAAGGTGCCAAGCCCACAGCCCTGGCCATTGGGTTTCCTCTGCTGCTCCACGGGGCGAAGCCGGCTGCCTCGCCAGCCCTTCTCAGCAGCAGCAGCTCCAAGGCTTAATCCCACAATTGTAGGGCTGTTCCCAGGAGTCAGTGGGCTCTGAGTGCTGGGGCTGGTGCTGAGGATGCCAGGTGAAGGGCTGGTTTTGGGATGCACACACCTGAGCACCAGGAGCAGGAGCCAGGCCACTGGGGAGCCACGGGAGCTTGGCAGCTTCTCCTCGCTGCCAGCCTGGATGGGACTGAGCCCAGCAGGGAAATGATCCCTGCTCCCAAGGCATCCCATCTTCCCTGGCTTTTAATGAGCCAGCAGGACAGCCCCTTACAGAACAGCAGCCTTACAGTTGGGTTTAAAGGAGCGTTTTTGCTCTTCTGGACCTGAGCCCAAAATCCCGCTTGGAGTAACTCACATTCACGTCAGCAGAACTGCCCCAGCCAAACAGAAAGCTCTTTTTTTGTTGTTTTTTTTCTTCCCCCTTAATTAAACTGTTATTCTCTCAAATATCTCAAAAATCAAATGTAAGCGTTCTCCTCATTCCAGACTAAGAAAGATCACAGGTGAATGCTGCCAGTGAAATTAAAAACTGACTTTAGACAGCTTTGCTTTTAACAGAATGTATATATTTTTTTTTTCTTTTTGCTGGATTCCCCTTCACTGAGCCAACTGTTAGAACTGAAGTGGGGCAGGTTTTTAGGCTATCAAGTGCAAAAGATGTTTTCTGTCTGCATTCCTCCTTCAGAAGAGATAAACCAAGCCTAGAGAAATGAGGATACTGAAGCTCCTCGTGTCGTGGAGGGGTGACCATGCCCAGAGCACACCCGTTATCCACAGCTGCTCCCTTTGCTCCCCGAGCCACCATGAGCTTTGCTGGCAGAAGCAAACCCTCCCTGTCACTGCTCATACCAGGTACTGACATTTCCAAGGTTATTCATGCCCACAAAGTCCCAACACCAGAAGAGCAGCCCTTATACCCCTTGAGGTCACAAAAGAACCATTTAGGTTACAAAAGACATTTGGGACCACTGAGTCCAGCTGTCCACCCAGCACCATCACCACGTTCCCCACGAGAACACATCCACACAGCTGCTGAGCACTTCCAGGAGTGGTGGCTCCACCGCTGCCCTGGGCAGCCTGTGCCAGCTCCTTGCAACCCTTCCCATGAAGAAACATTCCCTTCAATCCACTCCAAACCTCCCCTGGCACAACCTGAGGTCGTTCCCTCTTGTCCTGTCTCTTGTTACCTGACTCCCACCTGGCTGCTCCCTCCTGTCAGGGATTTGTGGAACCCTCAGTCCCCACCAGCCCTTAAAAAACCTCTTGTTACAACCCTCAGCAATTTATTTCCATTCTGCCCGGGTGCTTTGCAGAGGAACCCTGGAGAATGGCAGAGAACAACAGTTAAAAGAATAGAGTGGAATTACCCATCTCCTGCTCATTAACTGACTTCAGATGGTACCAGCTTGCTGGTGTTTTTTCTGCATCTCTGGCAGGGAATGTTTTATTTGCTTAGTAAAGTTTTCACATGCAATATGTTGTTGCTGTTTTGTTTTGTTTCTGAAATCCCTTACCTATATATTTATTACGGACAGATATTATACCCTGGCAGTAAAGAAACACTGCAAAGTGCTAGTTAACTTCTCAGAACTGCCTGAATAATTCCATAAATACGAGGGGACTGAAATGACAACAATAAAGGGATCTGTACTTTGAACAATAAATATGAACTGGAGCTCTGCTTTGGATTTGAGGCATGCTGCAGCTAATAGGTATTCAGCTTGTGTGGGCCACTGACATTTAAATAAACACATGTGCAGTCCAAGGGGGTTGGCTGCAGAGCCTCTTGTCAATTGAATCCAGCCCTGGGAACACTCAGAGAGTGGCTCAGGATTGCAGGAATTCCTGGGCTGCAGCCCTGAGGAGAGGGGGGGGGAAACAAAATATGTGGCTTCAAGGAAATGCTGAAAATATTTATAAGCAAAATGCCTGGCAGGCTGCCTGCTGCAGGCTGAAGGAGAACTCAGCTCCTCAGGCTGAGATACATTAAAGGGGGCCTGAGAGAATGACACAGACCCAAAAATGCAGGTTTGTTCAAGGACTCTTTTTAATGGCAATGCACTCTTTCAATGGTGTTGAAGATTGCATGCAAGATGTTTTCCATTATCATCTGTATGGCTGATTACCTTGTCAAGTGAGCAGTTTGCCTTATCTCTCTCTTTGAATGACCACATTCACACCTTCCTCGGGAGGGGACGGTGCATGACTGATAAGAACTATAACATCACATTGTGAGATGCTCCGCCCAGAGGGAGGAGCCAAGCATTGCTACCCAGATATAACCTGAGATTCTGGAACTCCAGCAGGGCTTTTCTCCACGGGATTCCCCAGAGGAACAGCAGCTGCCTCTTCCTCCACTGGATCTCCAGAGGAAGAATACATCCTTCTCTACAGATCCTCCTTGCTCCAACAGAACCACACCTGATACTTCAGGAGAACTGCAGCCACATTTTCAATGGGACTGCCACCAACACCCTGACCCACAGGGTGTCAGGTTGGGTTCTGACTCTGTCAGTGTTGCTCTAGTGGATTGCATTGTTTATTTTATCCTTTCATTTCTTTCATTTTCCCTATTTAAGAACTGTTATTTCCTGCTCCCATATCTTTGCCTGAGAGCCCCTTAATTTAAAATTATAGCAATTTGGAGGGGTGGGGAGGGTTTACATTCTCCATTTCAGGGGAGGCTCCTGCCTTCCTTAGCAGACTCCTGTCTTTCCAAACCAAGACAGAGGAGCAGCTCCCAGGCTGCAGCAGGAAGGATCCTGGGACAGCATCTCTGTGCAGCTCCTGCAGCCTGCAAAGGCAGCTTGGGTCACAAAGCTGGTTATTGCAGCTTGTCTGCAAAGGTAGCCCTAAAAATCAAAAATTATTTGGCAGCATCAGACAGAGAGGGACAGGGCTTTGTGGTGCTCACCCTCAGCTCCTCACACCAAAAACTGGAAGGCCACAAAGTGTCTCCAGCACTTGTTTTGTGTGATTCTCATAAACCTGAAGCATTCACGGGTCAAATATTCTCCCTTAGTATTGCAGAAAGCATAATTTCACATCCAGGTGTCACCTTTTCCATCACCAGGGCAAATGAGGGATGAGCCAGAATAAAGAAGACATCAGCTCTAGGGCTGTCAGCCTCAGAATGGAGGAAGTGGCCAGTTTAAAAAATAAAATTAAAAAAATAAAACAAAAAACAAACAAAACCCCAAACAAACAAACAAAAAAAAACCAAAAAAAAACCAATAAAACAAATTTTAAAAAATCCAAAGAGGAATTAACTGAGCTACCAATCGCTGAGTTTAACACCGAGCACAGCAGTGGAAGCTGTGTAACAACATTACAGATAATTAGAAAACTGGGATGGAAGGAAGCTGTTCCTTTGGAAGCTGGAATCGTGGCTCCTGGGGAATCCTTTGTGGCCATCAATGCATGCAGAATAGAGGCAATTTACTTGGTACCAGGTTCCTCAAAAGCTTCCTCACTAGGGGCACCTTGGAAATTAATCTCCCCTGGGACTAGAAGAAAAATTCTCAAGTGAATTCCAAGCTGGTAGGAAACAGGAAGGGACAGGTAGGGATAAAATGATTCTTTTTCCCAGCAGAGGGGATCCCAGGGGAATCCCCAGGCAATTTGGGCTGTGGCATGTGTTCTCAGAGCCTAGAGGATCTGGAAAGGGGGTATTTGGAGCAATTTGCAGAAGATAAAGAATAAAATAATTACTTAAAGTAGCAGAAATTAGTGAGAATTAGAAAAAAACTTCACAGGACTGTGGGACCTGGAAATAAAAGAGAGCCCCAGGCGCAGTAACACAAAACCAGGCTGAGCTTACCAGAGCCCTTCCTTTTGTTGTTGCCACACAGCAGAAAGAGAATCCAAAGGAACCCTCAGTTCACTCCCAAACAGTGAGCAGAGGGATGGACAGCACAAGGAATTCACAGAATTATGGAATGGTTTGGGCCAGAAGGGACCCTAAAATCATCCAGTTCCACCCCTGCCATGGGCAGGGATGCCTTCCACTGTCCCAGGCTGCTCCAAGCCCCAGTGTCCAGCCTGGCCTTGGACACTGCCAGGGATCCAGGGGCAGCCACAGCTGCTCTGGGCAGTGCCAGGGCCTGCCCACCCTCACAGGGAGCAATTCCTAATTCCCAGTATCCCATCCATCCCTGCCCTCTGGCAGTGGGAGCCATTCCCTGTGTCCTGGCATTCCAGGGGACATTCCCTTGGGAATCAGGAGCTGTGTGATGGTGGTGGCTCCTTCTCTCAGTACCACAGCACCTCCACTGCACATCACTGCAATGCTGCAGGCTACAAACCCAAAGAAGGCCCTTTTCCCATGCAGACTGTGGACTTTGCTTCCATGTACACTTGTGGGAGCCAGAAAAGGGAGCACTCTCCAAAGGCAGTGAGAATAATGGAAGGTGAAGCAAACAAAAACATCCAGAAAACAAAAAGAGAGGGGGAAACCCCAGTGAGAAGAGAGGCTGTGAGGCTGCAGCGTGCTGGGAGCCAGCACAAAGCCTGCTTTTATCCCATTAAACACCCCCTGTCCCCAGGCATCCCCTGCAGGCAGGGGCAGGGAGCAGAGCTCCCATTGCCACAGATGAACTCTAGATCCAGCCCTAATTGGGGCATGTCTTGGTTTGGAAAGACAGGAGTCTGCTAAGGAAGGCAGGAGCCTCCCCTGAAATGGAGAATGTAAACCCTCCCCACCCCTCCAAATTGCTATAATTTTAAATTAAGGGGCTCTCAGGCAAAGATATGGGAGCAGGAAATAACAGTTCTTTAATAGGGAAAAAAAAAAAAAATAAACAATGCAGTTCACTAGAACAGCACTGCCAGAGTCAGAACCCAACCTGACACCCTGTGGGTCAGGGTGTTGGTGGCAGTCCCATTGGAAATGTGGCTGCAGCCCTCTGAAGTATCAGGTGTGGTTCTTTGGAGCAAGGGAAATCTATAGAGAAGGATGTATTCTTCCTCTGAAGATCCAGTGGAGGAAGAGGCAGCTGCTGTTCCTTTGGGGAATCCTGTGGAGAAAAGCCGTGTGGTGTTCCAGAATCTCAGGTTATATCGGGGTAGCAGCGCTTGGCTCCTCCCTCTGGGCGGAGCATCTCCCAATGGGACGCTGTAGTTCTTATCAGCCATGCACTGATATTCAATAGTCTGTTATCAGCAGAGGTCCCTTCCCGAGGGAGGTGTGAATGTGGTCATTCAAAGAGAGAGATAAGGCAAACTGCTCACTTGACAAGGTAATCGGCCATACAGATGGGAATGGAAAACATCTTGCATGCAATCTTCAACTGGGCAGAAAGGGAAACCTTGGCAGGAGGCTGGGAGAGAATGTCCAGCATGCGTCCCAAATGCAGCCAGGGCTCCCAAAACAGCCCCTCCAAAGAGAGCTCCCAAAACCACTCTGATGGCAGGAGGCTGTCACAGGGGTAGGGAAAAGGAATCTGTGCAGAAATGGGATTTTTGTTTCCCCCCCCCCCACAACTTTCTTGCTGGAGGACAATCAGGGAGAGAACCTTGTGTGTTGAAGTGTTCTGGAAAAGAGTTTCGACAGCTAGAGCAAACAATAAAGTCACTGGAATCAATTACTTCTCATTAACAAAGTAATTTGTGCCCTGTAAAGGAAATTAGAGATGAACTAATTGAACTTGTAAGCAGTCGCCCTAAGCTTGGTTCTTCTTCCCAAATTCTGCATTTAAAAAGAGAGGGCACATGGAAGAGCAGGGACACAGCCCTGGAGAATCAGCATCCTTCCTGTAAAGGGAGGTTTGGCCTCACCCAACCAGGGTGGTGCTGGGAGGGAGTCAACGCCTGGATCAGTTGTTCTGATCTTCCTGGACTTCCAAAAACATTTCCAGTCTTTTTCACTGGAGGCTCTGAGGAGTCACAGGTTAGGTCCTTGCCTAAAAAAAACCTTTTTGGGGTACCACAGCTTCCTGGAGTGAGATCAGATTCTGCCCCCTTTTGGGTTCTTTTCCTTCCATGTCTTACCACACAACCCAATTCCTTCATTTGCCTGCAGTGACCACAGAGCTGGAATTGTCTCAGCCAGGAGAAAGCTTCCCTCAAGAACTGAAGAGAGCCAAGTGCCCCCAGAAGATGATTTTAGCCCTGGGAGAAGCTGCTCTAATACCTGCAGTGTATTTTGGTGATGTACTGCTGCACCTGGTGTTCTGCTTGAAGAGCTGGCTGGTGTTGGGGAGCTTTGTGTAGATTTGTCTGCACTCAGCTGAGTTACTCCTAACCAGGAGGCTCTGCTGGGAACCCCAGGGCTGTATTTCATTGTGATGGAAAGGTGGTACCATTACAGCAAGCCCAAAACCAGCCCCTGAGTTCCCTCACAGAGTGGCTGCCTGTGGGAATTCAGGAAATGATGCTGGAAGGGAGAGGGCTTGAGAATTTGGTGACAAGGAGTCAAATCAATCCCTGCTGTGGGATTGAGACCAAACCAAGGAGCTGCAAGGCTTTAACCTGACAGGCTGGGAGAGCTGGGGAGAGGAGAAGGCTCCAGGGAGAGCTCAGAGCCCCTAAAGGGGCTCCAGGAGAGCTGGAGAGGGACTGGGGACAAGGCATGGAGGGACAGGACACAGGGAATGGCTCCCACTGCCAGAGGGCAGGGATGGATGGGAGATTGGGAATGAGGAATTGTTCCCTGGCAGGGTGGGAAGGGGCTGGAATGGAATTCCCAGAGCAGCTGTGGCTGCCCCTGGATCCCTGGCAGTGCCCAAGGCCAGGCTGGAAAATAATCCCCACTGAGAGCTGCAGCAATGACAGCTCTCACAGGAGCTCTAAGGCAGAGAAACCCTTTTAGAAGCTGAGAGCTGCAGAGCAGCACTTCCCTCCCAGTTAATTTATTTCCAGCTTCTGCTTTTTTCAAGAGGGATTCTCCTGTGATCAGTTATTCCTTGACAGTTCCCTGCTTTCCCTGGGAAGCCAGGCTCCCCCAGCAGTTTATCCATCCCCTTTTTCCAAGGGGATTGCAGCAGAGGCTGGGGCTGCTCAGCTCCTTGCTCAGGCAGCCAGCACAGGGAGCTGGGCCACAGCAGCTGGGAGGGACAGAGGGATAAATAATCAGGGCAGTCACCAGGGAGCATTGTCCCTCCTGCTCAGCAGAGCTGTTTAACCCACAGCCACACCAGCCCTGGCTGTTTTCTACCAGAGCTTCTGGCCACAAAAACTTGTGACCTCAAAAAAAAAAAAAAAATAAAAAGAAGTCATTTCCAGATCACCCCAGCAGCAGAAAACACACACAGCCTGTATGGACCCCCATGGACTTCCCTCTTAAGGATAAAGAGATGAATTTGCTAAGATTCAATTTGCTGCTGAAAACTCCCTCCCCTCCAAAAAATTAATTAAAACTACAGCGAGATACTCTGCTATCTAAAAATATGGGGAGAGAAAAAAATCAGATTTCACATTAGCATTTTGGTTTCAGCAGTTCAGCAGTGAATCCATGGATTGTTAGAACCAGCAGCAATTGATTCTTTTATTACCAGCTACCTGCTGAGAGCTGCCTGTGTTGATGTTTCACTGACAGCAGAACACTTCCTACACTGTTATTACCTGAAACCACTTGGAAAAATAACATATCCAGGAGGCTGCCATGAAGCCATCCTAGAGATGGGGCTGCCATCAGTGCTGCTGACATTTCAGGGGGTGTTTAGGGCGCCACGTGGGGTTAAACCATCTGCAAATGGTTTAAAACAAGTTCAGTCAATCAGAGCACTGGAAGCCTTCCAGCAGGCAATGGTGGTTTCCTTGTCACTGGACGGCAGAAATGGGGTAGAAATTATCTTTATGGACACCCAGATCACACTGGGACCATTCCCTCCTCTCTGCCCTGCAGGCAGCCAGGAGAAGCAGAAAAGCAGGGAGAAAGCAGGTGGGAGCCAAAAGGAGCCCACAAAACATTTCCAAAACATCAGCACCAGAGGGTTCCCCCTCAGCCCCATCAGAATTACCGTTCACCTGAAGGGTTTCTCAAGAGCTGATTGAGCAGAGGTTGTCTCCACAGGTCCCTGGAGACATCCCTGTCCCGGACACATCTTCAGGATGCTCTTCTCTCCAAGAGCACACCAGTCCTAGCAGTAAAAACAAGCAGTGTTGGCTTAATGGTTGGGCTGGCTCCCAGGAGCCTTTCCCAACCTCAGTGATCCTGTGGTTGCACAAAGAGTGGCCTGTGAAGCTTCTGCTCCTCTTTTCCACACCTATAAATTCTGTGGGCTGAAGGACCAGAAGAAAAAGAGCAGCAGGGAGAGCCCAGCTTCCCTGCACCACAGAATTCCCACAGATGCAAAAGGGTTTGAGCACAAAGCACACGCAGAACTGGCTAACAAGCAGGAGAAGGATGGAAAAGCAGGATTTTCCAAAGGGAATGGGCTGACAGGGGGGATGCTATTGCCACCTGAAGCAGTCAACATGGCAAGAACAGCCTGGAGTGGGCTGCAGGGGACTGGGCTTTACCAGGCCCATGTGGGAAGGGCGTCAGTGAGACAGAAACGCTCAGGGTTAACCCTGAATATGCAGCAATTCCTTTGGAAGTGTTGGCTTTGGGGTGGAATTCCTGCACATGGAGATCTCCTGGATCACCTGTCCATGATCCAGGGCAGCTGGAGGAGGATCCCAGCATCCCTCCTTAGGCCCAGATCCCCCTGGGGAGGGGATCCCCTTGAACTGGAGAAGGGAAACAAGGACTGATGGCTTTCCAAGGGAAGAGCTGCCCCGTTGAGGAGTGGATTGCATGCTCTGAACCAGAAGCAGGAGCTGTCCTGCCCTCTCACCCTGCTCCAGGCCCATCCCTCTGTGGGACATCCCAGCCCCACAGGGAGCAGCTGGAGGTCACACGGGAAAACCATGCACAGGCAGAAGAAGAATGAAAATAGCAAAATGGAAAATAAGAAATTAAAAACTCAGTGGCAATGGTAAATTGTTCAGTGTTTCAGCTACTTTCCCCTCAGAAAAGAGGAATTCCTGGGGCTGGAGAACACTCCAAGGAGCAGGAGGAGGGCCTGATCCCTTCTGAGCTGGGTTTATCCATCCCCTTCACTGTGGGGATGCCAGAGCTGGGTTTATCCATCCCCCTTTTCCATGGGGATGGCAGAGCTGGGTTTATCCATCCCCTCCTCATTGATGGGCTGTGGGAGGTGCAATCATGCCTCAGTCAATTCCCAGCCTTTCAGCTTAACAACACCTCAGGGGGCGCAGGCTGCTTCCCCTGGCACGCAGAAAAACAGCAGGGAAAGGAGTGATCCGTCGATACAAACTGAAAAGGAAAGGGGGGAAAGAAACCAAACAACAAACCCCACCCCAAAGCCTCCGCAGCAGGAGGTGGAGGAAAAAACAACGCCTGGAAAAAAAAATACATCAATAAATAATTGAATCTCATTTTCTTTGGCACGAGGCAGATGGATCTCAGAATGGTTTGGATTGGGAGGGATCTGAAAGCTCGTCCCAATCCACCCCCTGCTATTGGGAGGGACACCTTCCACCTATCCCAGGGTGCTCCAAGCCCTGTCCAGCCTGGCCTTGAACACTGCCAGGGAAGGGCCAGCCTATGCCAAGGCCTCACTCCCTCACAGGGAAGGATTTCTTCCTGAAAAAAGGGATTTATTAAGGATGGATGGTTGATGGTGAGGATGCTGGAGCAGGGATGCCGAGGAGAAGCGCAGGAAAAGGGGGTTGGGCTGCACCAGTCCCAGGGGAAGGTCAGTGCCACCTCACTCCACATGTGTGCCCCACAAAAACACCCAGCAGTGGAACCAACCATTGATCTTGCGATGAACATCCCAAAAATGACACTGCAGGAGTGGGAATACAGGGAGTAGAGGACAGCAGGCGTTTCCCATGGGATAGAAGAGAGGGTGCCAGCTCCCATATACACAGGATTCCTTTGGAGCAGGATAATGGTGACCATCCCTAGACAAGGAGCTTTTACACCTGAGTGGCCTCAAGAGGGGCAGCACAGCCTGGACAGACCCACATGCCCAGCTGGGGAGCCAGGAACGCTGGCAGGAGCCCATCCATGCCGTTATCATGAACTTTGCCAGAATTTGGGATATTCAGCCGCAGCAAAAGCTGTGCTTTGAAAACAGCACTCAGCAGGTGCCAGGGTCTCTAGCTGGTCAGAGTGACCCCGAGATAAGTTAGAAAGTCTCTTTTCCCAGCCCGGCAGTCGAAGAAGGAGTCAGAGCTCTTCATTTCTCGGTCTCAAGGTTGTTTATTGTATCTTATCTATAAAATTCTTTCTCCTGTCCTGCCGAGGTCCACTCAGCAAGACAGTCTGAGGCACTCTGCCTGCCCCGGGGCGGTGTTATCTTTTTATACTAAAAACTGCATGTACAATATTTACAATGACTTTCCAATACCTATCATCTACGTTAGACAGTGAGCTTCTACTCTAAACCAATCTAAAAGTGCCAACATCACAGCAGAAGATGGAGGCCAAGAAGAAGAAGGAGAAAGGCTGGACACACCCAGATCCCTCCATCTTGCCTCCTGAACCCCCATACCAGAAACCCTAAAATCTACTTTTCCACCCCGTGATAACTTCACTAATATTCTACCTAAACTGTTGTGGCTTGCTGATCTTCATATAAGGTTGGTAATTTTCTCCATGGATCATAATCAAACCCACAGGTGTTTTGGGCTCCATGCCAGGGTCTCTGAGCCCGCTGGCAGAGGTCTTGGCTGCTCAGGACAGCCAGAGGGATGTCCTGGGTCCGGACAAGCAGGGAAGCACAGACCTTGTGGAGGTCACAAAACCCCTCCACAGCCAGACACTGCTGCCTTTGCCGCTGCCCCTCGCTGCCCAGCAGCGCCGGCTCCGCAGCCTGGGCTCCAACTGGGATGGAGCAGAACTGGGATGCTGTGGGCTCCAGGGCAGAGCCCCAGCCCAGCCTGGCAGCAGGCAGAGCCCGGGGCTGGCTCAGGGCTCCCGGGGCGCTGCCACCCCTCCCGGAGCCATCCACGTGCCGGCTCCCGTGCTGCGAGGCGCCCGTGCGGCGCAGCCCACGCTCCGGCAGGCAGATGATGTTTTTCTGAATGCATCCCCATCTCTAATGAGACATTACTCACAAGCTGCGGAATAAAATGGAATAATAGCATCTCTGGGCGTTAGTCATGCTGTAAATGCGTACCTTTCAGAGCAGGAGGGGATTTGATAGGATAATCTTCCAGGAGACACGTAGGAAGCTTTCATTGAGGGACACGGCCCCAGCGGCAAATTACAGCTTGCTGCTCTTCGTGCTGCTGCGCTGAATGATGCTGTCAGGGGGGGACCAAACGTGGGCCAGGGGGGCCCACGACCCCCTGCAGAGCAGTTTGGGGCAAGACAATGGGATCTGGGAGTTTTGCCAGCTCCAGGTGCCACAATTCTTTCAGCTCTGGGTGCCAGGCCATGCCTGACCACAGTCACACAAGGGCTTTTTCTTCCCTTTGCCCTGCTCCCTGACTCCAGCATCCTCGGTGGATGTGCTCCCTAGCCAAACAAACCCTGCGTGGCTGGGAGGGAACACGGGCTGCTGCAGAAGAATAAACCCATTTTGCACATGTGGAACCAGGCCCCAAAGCTCTGGGAGCCAGGAATGCTGCAGCCTCCCGCAGGCACCGTGCTCAGGATGCCTCACCAGAAGGAGTGATGCAGGGAAGCTGGTTGGGCTGGGAGAACGCAGCTTGGCCCCAAAACCACGTCTGTTTGGATGGCCCCCACAAGGAGCAGGAGCCCACTTGCTGGGAAAGCCCAGCATCCTGAGGTCTGCCCTGGGGCAGCCCCCTGGGCGAGACAAGTGGGCTCAGCGCCGGCACCGCCGCGCTTTGTTCGGGAAAATTCATCGCAGGATCCCAGCCCTGCCATGAGCAACTCATCCCTCCTTCCTTTAGCCACGTTTGAGGCACGCTGAAGGCTGCCAGGCAATCTTTGCTGCGTGCTCAAGGAGATGGAGAGGAAATTTGGTTCGCAGTCAGAGGCTCTTAACCAATTTCAGCCGCCGAGCAGCGCGAGAGAGAAACAATTTCACACAGCGGTGGGGGACGTTCCTGCCGACCCCAGAGAGGCTCCTGGCAGGGATGAACGAAACACAGCAGAGCAGGTGAGGCCCAAAGCCTCCTGTCCTGCCCCAGGGAAGAGCCCTCAACCTGCCTGAGGGGGTTTGTCCTTGGTGGCTGCCACTGCCAGCCCCAGGGCAGCACAATGGGGACACCCAGGAGCTCTCAGCCTCCAGCTGGAGGTGCAAAGGCTCCAGCTCTGGTAGAAACCACAGGCAGCTTCCAGGAAAGCAAAAACTCACCCTGTGCCCTTCTCCAGGGGCTTCCTCTATTACCAAAGAAAACAAAAAAAAAAAAAGGA
>NW_005054586.1:420242-437443 GCF_000277835.1 Geospiza fortis
AAGCAAAAAGGAAAGGGAAAGAGTCACATAAGGATGTTGCAGTTCTCCTGGTGAGAGCATCTCCTCAGTCTCAGGTAAGATGTGAGCAAGCCTGCACACCACCTGTGTGGCAGGGGATGAGGCTTGGGGGCCTCCCAAAGCCCTAGAAGGGGATTAAAGCCACCCTGTCTTCAAGTGATGGACCCATAAAAAACACGTGGTGCATAACTCAGGTCCCTTCTGAACCTCCAGTGGTGCCTCAAAGCACCCCAAAGAAGGAAAAATCTCCATTTTCCTATAGCAGTGCTACACCTGCTACAACACCAGTGCAAAATTTCACAACAGCAAGACCCAAAACACTCCCTCTCCTTTTCTTTTTGCATCCACACTGCGAATTAATTTGGAACAGCAGCAGCTAATTGATGCCACAGAGAATTTAACAGCAGCGCCGATGACCCCTGCACACCTCCCTGGTCTCTGCAGGCACATCAGGCCCTGGCCCCTGCTGCAGGAAGCAGGTGGGAAAGCAACAACTTCCCCTTTAAACTAAATCAGGGTGAAAGCAAAAAATGAAAAGAGTGCCCTGCACGTTTCCAAGCATGAGACTCCCATACAAATGGTCCCCGCAATGTTTAAACCATTTGGGCTCCTTCCTTATGCTGTTTCTAAGTTTGAAGAATGCCTGCTGGGGATGATTAATATTCCTCCTCCTACACTTACCCGTTACTCCTGACAGCAAAAATTAAAACAGGAGCTTCTCTTCATTCACCCCCGCCCCACAGGAACGGGGTTACAGGGGGAGAAGCCGCTAATAAAAAAGGGAGAAGGTTTGTAAATCCGCCGCGTTCACAGGCGGCAGAGGTGTGGCTCTCATTCAGCATCCCCGCTGGATGAAAACTCCCTCACCTCCTCCCAGCGGGATGCTCAGCACCAGCCACGCTCCGACAGCTTTGCGGGGAAGGCAGGGGCGGGGCAGAGCCTGGATCTGGGTGCCCGGGCCAGAGGGGATGTCCAGTGGGGATGGGGATGCCCAGCAGGGTTGGGGATGCTCGGCGGGGTTGGGGATGCCCAGGGGGGATGGGGATTCCTGGCAGGGATGGGGATGCCTGGCAGGGATGGGGATGCTCGGCAGGGATAGGGATGCCCGGCAGGGATGGGGATGCCCAGCAGGGATGGGGATGGCCAGCAGGGGTGAGGCAGGGATGAGATAGGGATGCCCGGCAGGGATGGGGATGCTCGGCAGGGATGGGGATGCCCAGCAGGGATGGGGATGCCCGGCCCGGAGGGGATGCCCAGCAGGGATGGGGATGCCTGGCACGGATGGGGATGCCCAGTAGGGATGGGGATGCCCGGCCCGGAGGGGATGCCCGGCGTCTCTCCAGCCTGGTTCGCACCATTTGCTGTGGGCACTGCCCGGGAGCAGCCGGCAAGAAGGGAGCGGACAGGAGCCATCCCAGAGCCCTCCAAATTCCGCTCCTCGTTGTGCTGCTGTTCCTGCCCTCGGCTCTGCTCCTCTCACCCGGGACCAAAGCGTTCTCCTCAGCCAAGCCCTGCCGGCGGCTGTGCTGGGGATTCTCACCCAGGTGCAGAGGGGGAGAATCTCGGTACCGACCCATGCTCAGCCCCAGCAGCCCCGCCTGGGCCTCCATCCCTGGGATGCAGGGGACACGTCCATCCCTGGGCGTTTTCCGTGACCCTGGAACAGCCTGGGATGACCCTGCTCCTTATGTCTCCTTTACAGCTGCCCCAGGGACGCAGGAGCAGCTTTGTCACCCAGGGTCTGCTTTCATGTTCTGCCTGTGGGGTGGCCTTGAGCTGTCACTACCACGAGGCCTTCATGGGCTCCACCTCAAACACATTCAAAACCCATCAAAGACTCTTCAGGGTTGTGCAGCATCCTGAACTTGGATGTTACAGGTGCCCCCTGCCATGCTCAGAAGGGTTTGTGCTCATTGTGCTATTTTTTGGGCAGGGATAGTGGTTTGCCTTTCCTTTGTCCTCCTCGCATGGAGGGCTGGGGAAGTCAATTTTTCCCCCCGTGCTTCACCATGTGCCTTGGCTACAGCAGATCTCCAAATTCCAGAGGGCAGAGTTAACTCTGAGTCTGGAAAGCTTCAAGGGACGTCATGCAAGAGACACTTACACAACCCTAATGAGCCAGAGATGTCCTCAAGATTTAAAAAAAAATAAATTTACAAGAAACCATATTAATTGGAGCCCTTTCCCTTCAATTAGCTTCCCTCCATTTAAAAGAAGGAATGAGAGATCAGAAATTCCAGGCAAGCCTAAGAAAATGGGTGTTCCAGAGCAGCTGAACGGGGCTTGGAGCACCCTGGGATAGTGGAAGGGGATGGAACTGGATGAGCTGCGAGGTCACTTCCAACCCAAACCATTCCATGATCCCAAGTGTGCTGCCCCAGGAAGGAAGGAGGAGATTCCCCATCCCCATCCCCACTGGCCCATTTGGATGGCCTCAGACTCGGCAGGTCTTTAACAAATGGAGTTAATCAGAGCCTCACACGAAGCACCTTCCCGGGGCGGGCGCAGGAACAGCGAGGAGCAACGGCGCTGCTCTTTAATGAGGATAGAGATCAAAATGAAGTCAATTAAGTCTGCCGCTGGTGACATTTGTCTAAGCACATGGAAATTGGTATAAGCTGAAGCAAGACAAGTTGTTTGAACTCCGTGGGCAGGATTATTTCTCTTTTTTCCCCCCACAACCCCCCCCCTTTCAAAATTAGTTTTTCATGATGCATTTCAATTCGGTTTCCCTGCGTTGCTGGGTAGGTTCAAGGGACATGTGGGACAGATTCCACTCGACAGTTTGTAAACAGCTGACGTGGGAGGGAGAGGGCACTCGAGCTATTGGAATTGTTTTCATTCAAAAAATTTTGTAAATTAATTCCTCCCCCATCTGCCTGCTCTAAACAGCGCGGAGCCGCGTTCCTCCCCTCGGAGCGGCGCACGCAGACAGATGTGCCTTCTGTTCCTCCCCAACATCCAGGCTGCGCAAATGTCAAGGTGCTAATGAGCTGAGCAGGAGTCAGCCGAGGACAAGGGAGAGCCAGGAGCCTTCCAGAGCTCCTCCACAGCCTTCCAGAGCTCCTCCACAGCCTTCCAAAGGCTCCTCCGCCGCCCCCGGGCAGGGACAGCAGCGGGAATTGGGAATTGGGGCTGAGCCATGTGGGATGCTCGAGGAACAGCATCCACAGGCTCACACACTGATGGAGCTCTGTGAGCGGGGACAAGGGACCTGAGTGTCCTGTCCATGCTGCTTGTATGCCCTTCCCAGCCCAGGATATTCCCTGCTCCTTCTGTGTCCTTCCCTGTCACAGACATCTTTTCATGAAAATCCTTTCCTTAGGATTTTTCCTCCTGAGAAGCTGAGAGGCCTCAGGAACAAAATGTAAACAGTGGTTATCTGCTGCTGTGGAATGCAACAGGTGGGTCTGTGATTGGTCTCGTGTGGTTGTTTCTAATTAATGGCCAATCACAGTCAGCTGGCTCAGACTCTCAGTCTGAGAGACAAGCTCTTGTTATTATTCCTTCTTTTTCTATTCTTAGCTATCCTTCTGATGAAACCCTTTCTTCTATTCTTTTAGTATAGTTTTAATGTAATATATATCATAAAATAATAAATCAAGCCTTCTGAAACGTGGAGTCAGATCCTCATCTCTTCCCTCATCCTCAGACCCTTGTGAACACAGTCACACTTCCCAGCCCAGGATATTCCCTGCTCCTTGTGCGTCTTTCCCAGCCTAGGATTTTCCATCATTCCACATCAATCCAGCCTGCCTGGAGTTTATAAACTCTACTTATAATCTCTGTTTATAATCTCTGTTTTGGGGCTAAACACCGGCCCCTTGCCGTCCAGAGCGGCACCAACATGTCGGGTGTTTCCCCCTGTCCCTCAGGGGAGCCAGAGCTGTTAAATCCGTCACATTTCCATCAATACTTTCCCATCTCCATTCCCCCCTCCTGGCACGTTTTAAGCCCCAGGACAGGGATGTCGCTGAAGCCCTCTTTGCTCAGGCAGTGCCTGCTGACCCCTCAATGGCAGAGTGATTATTACACGGTAATTATTACACAGTAATTTCACCCAGGGAAGTGGATGCTGACACCGGCCCCCACGGGAGGGAGGGCAGGAGCTCAGCTGGGGCTCAGCCTCCCCCTGGCCACATCTCTGCCCCCAGGCACCCCAGGACCCGAGTGCCCACCGTGCAGCCCCAGGGATGCTCCAGCCCTGGCTCCTCAGGTGAGAGCCCCCAGCCACAGCCTGAGCGCTTCTCCACCAGGCACCAGAGCTCTCCTCTCCAGACTGGTGGGAATGAGGAGTGATTAAACGTTATTTCTCGCTATTACTGCTTCCCCTGCCTCTGTGAGCAGCTGTCTCCTGGCTCTCTCTCGCATTTGGAAGCATCCCTGGGTTGCCCTTCCTGCTCTCCAGCAAGCTGCTTTTCCCAAGGACTCCCTCCTGCATCTCCCTGCAGGAAACACAGAAAGCGCTGCTGCCTCCTCCACTGACTCATAATCCTTCCCTCAAACACACAGATTATTCAAACACAAGCAGGGATTTCATGCCAGGG
Organism: Geospiza fortis; assembly: GCF_000277835.1. NCBI lineage: Eukaryota > Metazoa > Chordata > Aves > Passeriformes > Thraupidae > Geospiza > Geospiza fortis. The sequence continues at coordinate 424,808 of NW_005054586.1, forward strand.
GCTGCACAGCATTAAAATCCACCATCTTCTCCTCAGCATGCCCGGTGCCAGCACCCAGAAGCAGAACCATGGAGGAGCAATGGCTCTGCCAGCCCTGAGATGGAGCCCAGCGCCTTCCCCTGGGTGGGAAAACACAGACAAGGCAGCTCAGCCTGCTCCTGGAAGCAAAACCCAAACCCCTCGTGGTGCTGGGCTGTGGGGTCACCTCTTGGACACCGAAAAACCCGAGGTTGTACCATGGTGGCCCAGGCTGAGCTTGTTCTTTGGTGCTCCTTGACCTCCCTCAAGAAAGCCACATTTCACCCAAACCCATCAGCAGGCAACAGTACAGGGATATCCAGAGTCCAGATCCCCGAGAAATAAGCAAATTGGAATGCAAAAAAAAAAAGAAAAAAAAAGAAAAAAAAACCACCAAAACCAAACCAACCAAACAAACAAACCCAAAAAATCCCCCAGGAGCACTGCAGGATATTCCCAATTACAAGACGCAGGCAAGCACCCTCTGAGACACCAAGCAGCAAACACTACTCCCCACACCTCACTCTCCCCGCAAGCCCCTGGACCAGCCCATCCCCACCTCCCTCCCCAGCAGCTCCCATCCTTCCCAGGGAGCTGTTCCATCCTAAAAACGCACCAGGGCTCCTCAGCTCTGCCTCCTGCAGCTCCAGGAGCATTGACAGCCCCACAAAGCGCTCCCCAGAGCCTTGCTGCAGCCCTGCCCTTCCCTTTAAACCTTGGTTCAACAGTTTTTCATTGGCGTTTGATGACAGCCCGGGTCAGCAATCAGGCACCTGATTAACCCCTTCCTGGGCAGCTCTGGGGCCACCAGACCCAATGGGATGGGTGCAGAACACCAGGGAGTGGTGCTGCAGCTGCCAGAGCCCGTGTGCCCCGTGGCTTGGCACGGTTTTAGAGTGAAAAGAAGGAAAAAGCAACTGGGAATCTGCCCCTTAATTTAAAATTTATAGCAATTTAGAGGGAGGAGAGGGTCACATTCTCCATTTCAGGGGAGGCTCCTGCCTTCCTTAGCAGACTCCTGTCTTTCCAAACCGAGACAGATTTTTTATTCCACTCGATCAGCCCAACACAGGGGAGCTGCTGCACTCCTTCCCCTAAGAGAGGGATGGTGTTTACCATGGACACGGTGCTGGCCACCTGTATTTTCTCTCCAGCAGGTTTTTCTTCTGATTCCAGTGCTTCTCCACCAATCCCTGAGTGCCAAAGTTGCCCCATTCCCTGTCCCATTCCCTTCCCATTCCCTGCCCCATTCCTTGCCCCATTCCCTGCCCCATCCCCTGTCCCATTCCCTGCCCCATCCCCTGTCCCATTCCCTGCCCATTCCCTGCCCCATTCCCTGCCCCATTCCCTGCCCCTTCCCTGCCCCATCCCCAGCCCATCCTGTGCCCCATTCCCTGCCCCATCCCCTCGCTCCTGGCACGGTCATGGGCACCCAGCTCCAAACCCGGCATCTTTATCAGCAGGTGCTAAATTGCCGCTCCAGCTGCTGAATGCTAACAATTAACTCAATTAACATCTAAACAGATGCAATTTTTGAGGAAACGAACAACATTAATAACAAGCAAAAGGGGAAAAAGCTGCAATTACAAATGTGGAAATAAAAAAAACCACAACCCTGCACGGCTACAGAGAGGTGTGGGCTGGCAGGATGTGCAGCTCGGTGTCGGGACCCAGGACATTCCTCTGGCTGCCCTGGAGGACTGAGACCCTAACAAAAGGCTCAGAGACCTTGGCATGGAGTCACAAACACCTGTGCCTTCGATTTTAGCCCATGGAAACAATTACCAACTTTGTGTGAAGATTTACAAGTCATAAGACTTTCAGTAGAATGATAGTTAATGTGTCACAGGGTGAAAAAGTAGAATTTTGGGGATTTAGAATGGGGGTTCAAAAAGCAAGATGAAAAAATCTGGGCGTGTCCTGTCTGTCTTCTTCTCCTTCTCCTTCTCCTTCTCCTTCTCCTTCTCCTTCTCCTTCTCCTTCTCCTTCTCCTTCTTCTCCTCCTTCTTCTTCTTCTCCTCTTCCTTCTTCTTCTTCTTCTTCTCCTCCTTCTTGTTCTTCTCCTTCTTCTCCTTTCTTCTTCTTCTTCTTCTCCTCCTCCTTCTCCTTCTCCTTCTTCTCCTTAACATAGGTTATAGTATTGGAAAATTATTGTAAATAAAGCACACGTAGTTCTTAGTACAAAAAGCCAACACCACCCCAAGGGCAGGGACTGTGCCACAACCCGACCTGCTGGACAGATCTCAGCAGGTCAGAGAAAGAATGGAATAGATAAGAAAAAGTAACCTTGAAAAGCAGAACCGACGAATCTCGACTTCTTCTTCGGTCCTGGGGCTAAGAAAAAAGAGACTTTCTAATACCTTGGGGGTCATTTCGAGCACAGAAAACCTAAAAGCTCGGGATGTCCATCCTTCCTTGCTGTTGGATGTGCCCGGGATGCAGAACTGTGCCCCGGCTCCTCCGCCGCCTCTCCCGCTGAAAAGGCGTTTCCAGGCAGGCAAAAGCTGCCAACCCCAATTAAACCACGTCTCTGCCTTGCTCCGGCTCCGTGACCTTTTCCTGCCGGGAGTGACCTCCTGCCTGAGCTCCGTGCAGGACACAGGGACATCTAATGGCAGGAGAACAACACTGCGAACGGCGCGGCTTCAAAATCGCGGAGGCAGCAGCGCGAAAATTGGGTGAGAAGCGCGAATTGCCAGCCTGGGGCTGGGGCTGTGTCCTGGCCCCCGCACCCCTGCAGCTCCCAGCTCCTGGGAATGTTGTGGGAGGAGATGTGGCTGCCCCAAATGTTCATGGAAAGATTTGTTGCTTCCAAAAAAGCTTTTGTTTTTATATCCACAGCTGCTCCCTGCCAGCTCAAGTCTCCAGACTGCCCTCCTGGCGTGTCTGGGTTATCTCAAAGCAGCTTCCATAGATACATGGAACCACAGCGTGGTTTGGGTGGGAAGGGACCTTGGAAACCATCCCATCCCATCCCAAACCATCCCATCCCATCCCATCCCATCCCATCCCATCCCATCCCATCCCATCCCATCCCATCCCATCCCATCCTTGCCATGGCAGGGACAACTTCCCCTGTCCCAGAGCATTTAATTGGCAATTGCTCTGCTCTCTCCATTTATTCACATCTCCCTGTGCCAGTGCTTTTCCGTGGGCAGGGGGGGAAGAACAGGGTTTGCAAGGGAACAGGATGGGTCTCCCCTCAAAGCCAAACCCCTCCTCTCGGAGGCTGAGGATGTTCTCATGTTCTCACATGTCGATTTGTGAGGGATTTGCCCTGGTTTTGTGGGGTTTGGAGATCGATTGTTTATGTGCATTTGCATTTCCAGATGTTGGCACAGGGAAAAGGCAAAACCCAGACTCGGGCTTTCCACATTTCATTTTCCCTGCATTCAGGAGGAAAATAAAATGTGCTGGGACAAGCAAGAACGTTCCCCTTTTTCTTTTCTTTTTTTTTTTTTTTTTGTTCCAGCCAATTCTCAACATTCTGTAATTACCGTTTAGGGCAGGGGTTTCTAAAGAAAGCAAACCCCAAATTCCCGTGGAAGGAAGAAGGACTGTGGTGTTTCACTCTGTTTGCCAATAAAGCGGGATTTCATCCCAATAATACCTGCCCAGGGAAAGACTCCACCTTGCTTAAACAGCAAAAGACTTGGCTGATAAATTTGGGGTTAAGGATACACAAGCTAGATGGGGTTTTGCCCTATCCCCAGTTTGTACCTGTCCTTATTTCGGTGTAAACAGGATTTCTGGAGCAATGCCCTGGGTCCTAGAGCCCACATCACAGCCAGTTGCTGACAAATCCAACCCACCGCTCGCTGCCATCCTCTCATTTAACTTTTTATTCCCTGCAATTAGGAGGTCTACTGGAAACAAGGCAAACCTGGGGATAAAAACTGCCCAGGGTCTGGTGAGGCAGGATTTATCCTGAATGAGGCAGCTAAAAGAGACTCGAGACATTTCCTGGGAGCATCAGCCTCCAGCTCATCTTTATTTAGTCTCCATTTAATCTTTATTTAGTCTCCTGTTCAGCTGAAGTGTTATGGACTGGGCTGGCTGTTTGCACAGTGTATGGCCAGGCTGTGCTCCTGCTGCATCCTGCATCCCAGCATCTTCAGCAGCATCCCAGCATCTTCAGCAGCATCCCAGGATTCAGGGATCTTCAGCAGCATCCCAGGGGATGGGTTCAGCCCCGTGGCATCCCGAGCTCAGCCAGCCTGCAGAAAAATCAACCAGAATGTGGAATGGAGGAGGGAAATCTTTTTGGCCAGATAACCCCTGGCACATCCCTGGCTGGGTGTGGAGCTCCCCTAAAGCCCTGATGGGGTCACCCTGCTGCTCAGCCACCCAAAAGCACACAAATTCCTGCCTTTTCCCCCTCAAAACCTGCTCCCAGCAGGACCCAGGAGTGCTGAGGAGCTGCTGGGTTAAAATCTGGATAAAAGAACCCTGCGCCCCAGCAGGGAGCTCCAGCAGAGTGATCTACACAAACACACTGACAAAACTCGAGTGCTTTTTCAAGCAATCATCAAAGTTGTGCAGGACAGGAGCCAATTCCCATCTCTTTTAGCATCCACTTACTCTCCACGCCAAAGCTTTTTGGAAACCCTTAACTGGTAGCTTTGAAGCATTTGGGGAAAAAAATTGGTTTCCCCTTTTCATTGATGTACTGTCTCTTTTTTTTTGCCAAAACCCACTTTTTTTTTTTTTTTTGCCAAAATAAAAACCCACTAGTGTGTGAAAGCAGAGCTCGTCCCGCAGGGAGGGCACAGCTAGCAAGCAAGAGCTGACAGAAATAGAAAAGCTTCCAGGAAATAATATCTTCAGTGCTGTTTTATCTGCTCCATCATCCTGCAGTCAGGAGAGTAATTTCTCCAGGGTCCAGATGAGCCCAATTAAAGCTTTCTAATTTTCCCAGAGCTCTCCAGAAGATGTGTGGTGTGCAGGAGGCATGGATGGATGGATGGATGGAGGGATGGATGGATGGATGATGGATGGAAGATGGATGGATGGATGGATGGATGGAGGATGGATGGATGGATGGATGGATGACTAGGGGGATGATGGATGGATGATGGATGGATGGATGATGGATGGAAGATGGATGGATGGATGGATGGATGGAGGATGGATGGATGGATGGATGGATGACTAGGGGGATGATGGATGGATGATGGATGGATGGATGATGGATGGAAGATGGATGGATGGATGGATGGATGGAGGATGGATGGATGGATGGATGGATGACTAGGGGGATGATGGATGGATGATGGATGGATGGATGATGGATGGAAGATGGATGGATGGATGGATGGATGGAGGATGGATGGATGGATGGATGGATGACTAGGGGGATGATGGATGGATGATGGATGGATGGATGATGGATGGAAGATGGATGGATGGATGGATGGATGGAGGATGGATGGATGGATGGATGGATGACTAGGGGGATGATGGATGGATGATGGATGGATGGATGATGGATGGAAGATGGATGGATGGATGGATGGATGGAGGATGGATGGATGGATGGATGGATGACTAGGTGGATGATGGATGGATGATGGATGACTGGATGGGTGATGGATGGATGGATAGGGATGGATGGATGGATGGATGGATGGATGGATGGATGGATGGATGGATGGATGGTTGGATGGGGGGGTGAGTGGATGGATGGATGGATGGATGGATGGATGGATGGATGGATGGATGGATGGATGGATGGATGGATGGATGGATGGATGGATGGATGGATGGATGGATGGATGGATGGATGGATGGATGGATGGATGGATGGATGGATGGATGGATGATGGATGGATGATGGATGGACGATGGATGGATGGATGGACCCCCTCTCATGGCAGCTTCCCACCCCAGCAGAGGCTCTCTGTGGAAAAGGGCAGTGGATCAGGCTGGGAAAGTCCTGCTAGGACACGTGTGCTCCTTTATGGCTCCAAAGGGAACGTTTCTCATTATCTCTCCTCGCAATTTAATTAATCTGCATTCAGTAATGAACCTTGAAATTTCAATTAAAAACATCATTACTAATCAGGACAGGATTCAAAGCAGTCAAGGGCTCTTGATAGCTTTGCAGTGGCAGGGAGTTTGGGTTTGTGTGCTCGCATCTCTTCCCTTTGGACACATCCCCGGTGCTTTGCCTCTCCTCTGGTGCTGGCAAACCCAGGCACAGGGGGTACATCTTGTGCAGAAAACCACAGGGCTCCAAAATATCCCCAAAAAAACGGGGAGTCACCCAAAAAATCAGCAGAACAAATAAATCAGTAGATGTCTGTCGCAGGCCATGGTTGCCTGGAGCGTTGTCCAGAGATTAAAATCTGGGGAAATGGAAAATCTGGGGAAATGGAAAATCTGGGGAAATGGAAAATCTGCATCTCCTCAGCCTGTGAAGGAGGCTTGGGCAGCAAAGCCACAGGATGAGCGCTGCCCCAGGAATGTCAGAACAACCCGGCCCCGGCAGGGTCAGTGCACATCCCACCCAGCGAGGCATCCTCCCATGGCCCATCCTCCTCCTCCTCCTCCTCCTCGGCAGGGCTGCTCCCGAGTTTGAGTTTGTCCTTCACTGGGACATCTCTCCCCGGGCTGTAAATCCCAGCCCTTCCCTGATCCAGTCACAGCTGGATCCTGGCCATAAATCCACGGGAAAAACAGCACAAGTAAGCAAGGGGTGAAAGAGAAGTGGATCCTGTGTGCCCCGAGTTGCCCTTGTTCTTTAGAATAGGTGAGAATAAGAAAGGTATTTGCTGGGAGAGAATACAATTAGTATTTTTGGTTTGTTTCCAAACAAAAATTAATATTTTTTGTTCGTCTGTGTAGAGGAAAGCTGCACCTCCAGCAAAATTGCAGGAGGATGAGGAAAGCTCAGGAGACACAGGGATGCCAAATGTCCTGGCCGTGCAGCCTCCAAAGGCACAAGCACACCATGGAAGGCAAAGCTGGATTTTTTATCCACTCCCCCAGCTTTGGCTGTGGTTTTCAGGGCTCTGCAGGTGTGTTATTTCCCAGATCCACGATGCCATGCTGAGTGTAGCCCCTGCACATCCCAGCAGAATGAATTATCCCACCTGGAGATTTCTGTGGGATGAGGCTCTGCTGGTCTCCAGCAGTGCTCCAGCCCTTCCTGACCACTGAACTCCCATCTGGGAGCAGAGATCATCCCCTGAGGCCCCTCCACAGATAGCTCAGAGCTGTGAACACAGAGAGAGGATGGAAGCTGGAGCCTGGCTCTGTGCAGTGCAGGTGAGAGCCCCATCAGCCCAGCTGCCTCTCCAAGGAAAATAGAAAAGGGAAAATGGCAGCTCTGGGATCAAGCCTCACTTATTCCATGTGCTGTTTCCAAAGCCTGGCCGGTGCACAGCTGGGATAATTAGATTTGCACCACAGAGAGGTAAAACCCACAGAATGAATTATTAACGCCAGGATGTTTGCCCAGGATCAGTGGGAAAGGAGGGAGCGCCCTGAAAGCTGCAGGAGGCAGCGTTTGTGCCGCACCACCAAAGGGTGAGGGGCATCCTCGATATCCTCCTCATTCCCTGTCCTGGGGTAAAACTGGGATGGGGAGAGGGCTCCTGCAGGTGCAATGAGCTCACACTGGAGCAGCGATGGAGGGACAGGACACAGGGAATGGCTTTAAGCTGAAGGGAGGTTAAGGTTGGATATTGGGAAGGAATTGTTCTCTTTGAGCGTGGGCAGGCCCTGGCACAGGGTGCCCAGAGAAGCTGTGGCTGCCTCTGGATCCCTGGCAGTGCCCAAGGCCAGGCTGGAGAGGACTTGGAGCAGCCTGGGACAGTGGGAGGTGTCCCTGCCCATGGCACTGGATGGGCTTGGATGTCCCTTCCCACCCAAACCATTCCACGATGGGCAGCACGGTCCCACCATGGCTCTGGAGAGCAGGTGCCTCCCAAGCATCTCCCCCAAAATTCCCACCTGGCACTTGCTGAGCATGGCCCTGGGGGGTTCAGCCTGTTCAAGGGGGGGGTCCAAGCCCCCTCTGGAGCTGCTCTGCCCCCCTGGCTGTGGCTGTTTCACCCTCTCTGTAAGCCTGGCTGGGCTCAGGGATGTTCCCTGGCACGGAGAGCTGGGGCAGTTTTCAGTGGGGCCCACACCCAGGATTATGGCTTTGAAAAAAGGAGGAAACACGGGAGCCTGGCTCAAAGGAACACACTAATTGCCTGAGCAGGAAAAGAAAAGAGGTGTTTTTTTTTTTTTTTTTCCTGGTAGAAGGCATCTGATAAAAGCCTGAGACCAGTGGTATTTATATTAGCAGATTTTACATCCTCCTTGTGTGTACTTGGACTGTGAGATATAAATCAAAGCAGGGGTTCGTTCCAAGAACAGTTTATTTTTATCAGAGAAGTATGTGCTGGCAAACCAGATATTGGTATGTTGATTTTGTTGGTTAGGTGTGATTTATAATGGTTCCTATTGTTTTATGGTGTGTTTCACTTAATTTATCCAAGTGGTGGGTTTAGGGGTTGGTTTTTTTTGTTTTGCTCCATTTCACGTATATTTTCTTATGGGTGGTTTTTGCATTTGAGTGGTTGGCTGCAGTCTTGGAGCACTTTAATGCCGAGGAAGAGCCTGAAACCATGAAAACAAATCCTAAATGGGTTTGCAATCAAACATCCCCCTCTGTAAATGGAGAGCAAAGCAGCCCAGAGTGCTTCTCAGCCTATCAGTGCTCCCAAAGCAGGATTTGGGAAGCAGCTGCATCCCTGGGAGCATCCAGAGGCTGAGATCCCAGGAGGCACCTGCAGCAGGGGATGTAAAACCACAGAATCACAGAAAATCCTGGGCTGGAAGGGCCCCACAGGGAGCATCCAGCCCAGCTGCTGGCCCTGCACATCCCCAGCATCCTCTGTGAATGGGCAGGAAGGGAACAGCCCAGAAAAAAGCTGAATTCATGTGGAGGTACAAATTGTGGGTTTCTCTGGGTCTGGACTGAAGGCACTTGAGGAGGTAGTTCATGTTCAGACTCAGGTGTTTATTATTTCTTATCAGTAAAACAGTCTCACTGCTGTGAGTTGGGCAGCTTTTCATCAGAAGGCACAAAATGGCCAACAATCTCTTGTTATAAGGTCTCCTAAGACTAAACTACCCAATTAAGAACTGACACCTGGATTATTTCCCCTTTTAACCCGATAACTGATCCCAAAGAACCTGCAATGGGGGCTTTTCTGCCCAATTACAAAATGCCACCCAAACCCATGGAGAAGAAGGAAGGAGAAACCCAGCACGACACCCTGTGCCCTCCATCTTGCTTCCATCCACAACACACTAAAAATCCCAAAACCACAATTTCTCACCAGTGATACACCTACACTGGTCTCTATAATCTATTTCACGCTTTTGTGGATTCCAGTCTATTCTGGAGTTTAGGAAACTTTCTCCATGGATGAGGGTCAAAGTCAGTGGCACCCCAGAGCAGACAGAGAAATATTCCCTGTGCTCTGGGTTTGCACAAATCCACAGCACCCAGGTGTGGCCTCAGCTCAGAACCAGGGTGCTGGGGCAGCTTTTCAGTGGAATTTCAGGAATTCCAGCAGCTCCCTGGGCCTGGGCTCTGCTGGCAGCTCCGTGGCAAGGAGAGTGTGCCCTGCTCGTTAGCGCGGTGCCCGCGGCTGGTAATTAAAGCAGGCAAGGACGAGAGAGGAGATTAAAAAACAAAAAAAAAAAAGATCCACACCAGGAAAATCACCTTCCTCAAGATTTATGGGAATATAAACTGGGAGCTGAGATGTTCCTATCACCACCTAGGAGGCCCAAGGGACAGCTTTGCCCTAATGCGGTCGGGGTGTTTGTGCCGGTGATGGATTTGGGTTTGGAAGGTGAGCAGGGAGCTCCAGAGCTCCCGGAGGAGCACACAGCAGCCTCGGGGCTGCCAGGCTCTGATTTCCAGCTGATGGGGGCAGTGGATGTGCCCCAGCCCTGGCCAAGGGGGAATCCATCAACAGGCACTCCAGAACCTTTTACCTCTGAATCAAAAAGGAAGGGAAAATAAATAAATAAGTAAAAGCAGCCCCAAGGAGGGATTTTTTAAAACACAGAAATGGAAACACGCAGCACGAAGACTCCAGATCCACTCTGCAGCCAAAGCTCCTGAAAGCTGCTGCAAACTTCCCGTAAAAGCAAGGAGAGCCTTTCCCATTTTGGGTTTCCAGCCCTCCATGGGGAGCCTGCCCGGCCCTCGGAGTGAGCCCCAACTTCAGCGTGGAGCAAGGAGCCACATCCATTCCAGTTAAGGTAATCTGCTGCTTGAATAATTCATGGGCTGCTTTCAGGAGAGCTGGGGCTCTGAGGGAAGCTGAAAGCTTCTGCGCACATCTGTCAGCAGCACCAATCAGTGCCTGCCTCTAGAACAGGATGAAAACCAGTGAAAGCACTTCGATGAAGCGGCAGGGTCAAGCATTGGCTCCTTCCCAGCCACAGAAGTCACATCTGGCTTATTTACACACTTATCTTCCCCTAAAGTCACGTAATAAAAGCATAATCCTGAAGAGAAGAGAAGGATCTTGGGTGAAGGGTGTGCTACCTGAGAGATGCACTTTTAACTCCAGAGTGCCTTGTGGAGATTGTTCCCAAGGAGTTGTCCTTGGAAACATCTCCATGGATGCTTTGCCTGCCTGCTTCCATATTGTCCCCCCTCTTTACCCTCATCCCACTCTTCACTTGTCCTGATTGCATGAGTACTGGTGGACATTGTCCTGGGGAGCCTTGGGCCTGCCCATTAGCCTGGGCTGATTTAACAGGATCCTCGGAGATGGCTGAGGGATGGAGATACACACCTGGCTGCGAGAGGACAAAGTCCTGTAAAACAGCTCCTGGCTGTTTGAGAAGCTGGGCTGAGCACCCTCAGGACACAGGCACAGCCTGACACAGCACCAGAGCTCTGGGATCCGTATTCCAGGGATCAGGAAGGTCCCAGGTGACTGTCCCAAAGGGTGTTGGTTATGAAACGCAGCAATCCCTGGAGTGGCACAGGCAGAGCAGCCTCTGAAGTCCATGGGAACTCTTCCAAAATCCTCCCAGGAGGTTTTCCCTGTGGAGATCCATCTCCCAGAGCCCCCGCCCCAGGACAAATGCCATGTTGCTATGAATATCCCAATCGCTATGAATATCCCAATATCCCAGCCCCTGACTGCTGCCTGCCGGCCCCTGCTGTCCCAGCCAAGGTGGGATCTCTGCAAGAAGCACCTCTTTTGGTGATTTCTGCAAGTGGCACCAGGATAATTGGGTCTAATTGCCCCAAAAGGCTCCAGGAGCCTCTCAGCGTGGCTCTGGCTCCGTGTCACACTCGCAGACACTGCACTTTTATTTCAGGCAGCAGAGAATAATCCTGCAGTCAATTACTCCCACTTTGGGCCTTTGTGCACCGCCAGGTATTTCAGACAGCATGAAAGACACTCTTAAAATATTCTGAATGACTGCTCCAGGCTGTTGCGAGCAAGCACTCGATACAATGCACGGGGAACAAAAAAACCATAAATCTCTCTTTTGACTGCAGGAGTCAGTGGCTGATCTGTGATGAGCAGGAGCTGATCCTGCACAGCCCTTGGGCTGGAGCCAGGGGGCTCAGCACGAGGGGTTGGTGCTGCTGGAGCAACACCCAGGGACACTGCACAGGGCTACTCTGAATCAGCGTTGAAGATTGCATGCAAGATGTTTTCCATTCCCATCTGTATGGCTGATTACCGCTGTCAAGTGGGCAGTTTGCCTTATCTCTCTCTTTGAATGACCACATTCACACCTCCCTCGGGAGGGGACATTGCTGATAACAGACTATTGAATGTCACTGCATGGCTGATGAGAACTATAACATCCCATTGGGAGATGCTCCGCCCAGAGGGAGGAGCCAAGCATTGCTACCCAGATATAACCTGAGATTCTGGAACACCACACGGCTTTTCTCCATGGGATTCCCCAGAGGAACAGCAGCTGCCTCTTCCTCCACTGGATCTCCAGAGGAAGAATACATCCTTCTCTACAGATCCTCCTTGCTCCAGCAGAACCACACCTGATACTTCAGAGGACTGCAGCCACATTTTCAATGGGACTGCCACCAACAGACTCCTGTCTTCCCAAACCAAGACAATCAGTCAAGTGGCGATGCTCCTTTTTAATTCCACCTGCAGCAGAGGCAGAAAAAGGGCCAGGAAAGGAGCAAATGGCTCAGAGGCAGCCAGGGCCAGAGCGGGGAGGTGCAGAATCCTGCAGCAGTAGCTCCGATAAACTCTGATTTTTATTTTTCCAAGCAGCTAAAATCAGAGTTCCTCTCCCAGCAAAGGCAAGGAGACACAGGACCCCGGACAGGACAAACAAGGAACAAATGCAGGGGCACAAATGCAGGGGCACAAATGGCTTTTCTAGCAGAAGATGCAGGAGTGGCTGGCTGGTTTGGCACCTGCACTCCAGCCACACTGCTGGCAGCCAGCAGAGATGCTGAGGCCACCCAAAGGAACCCAGGCTGCAGGAGCATCCTGCTCAGGGCTCTGTCCACTGATCCCCAACTGCTTCAGCACCTGCTGCAGGCACAGATGTCCCAATTGGTCACACAGCAGCTGCCAAACCTCCCCTTCCAGCCCTGCCACC
>NW_005054586.1:437453-439019 GCF_000277835.1 Geospiza fortis
CGATGAGGAGAGGGACAGAACGTGTGGTGTCCCCAGCTGGGAGCAGGTCTGACCCCAAATTATCCCTCAGCCCCCAGCCCTCAAACACACAGCAAGAAATTCCAGAAGGTCAGCAGCAAATGAGGCCTTGCCTTTTGAAAGGAGGTGGGACGTTTCAGAGGCCTTTCAAAGCAAGCAGAAAATGCCTACTTTGAAATGCCTCTTGCCATCACTTCAAAGAAAATGCTGAAGTGTCAGCTCCGGGGCTAGGCGTGCAGATAACCCCTCAGGCCATCAAAGCCTCCTGGCTCCTGCTCTGGGATGCTATAAATAGCTGTGTGCACAACTAGCAGCTTTTGGGGCAATCTACAGAAAATCCTAACCCAGGTGCAATGGACAGGCTCAGCTTTCCCAGGGGGACACCAAGGCAGCAGGGCTCTGCCCCAGGGATGGGTGGCAGTGGCAGCCCCGCAGCCTGGGGATGCTCTGGGGTGTCTCTGCTTCCACAGGGGATCCCAGGGCTGCAGGGCACACGGGCTCCTCTGATGGAAAATGCATTTAAATGTTTCATCAGTGCTGGCTGATGGAGCCTCCAGAGCTGGTCAGGAAGGAGAGGGAAGTGCTGGGGCAGCTCCTGGGCAGCCTCTGGAGCGTGCTGGGTGTGTGCTCCAGGTGGGAGCACGCTCCCCACATTCCCTCCAGGATCCCCGTGGAAGGGGAAGGAGCTCGGCCCAAAGCTCCAACAGAGCCGTTGTTTCGCGTGAGGAAAAGAAGGAGAGTGCATTGAAAAGTGTGAAAAATGCATTTTTTATGATTGGCTTTTCTCAAATATTAAAATGAATATTATATGTGATGTTTTAGAGGGTAATGCTGTATTAATTCTCTTAAGTAGTGTGTTAAATATAGTCTTAGGTTATAACAAAATGTTAAAGTAGAAACTATGCAATTTAGGATACTTTTTTAAAAGAAAGGACTCACGGTCAGGTAGCAGCCACAGGACACCTGAATCTTTCAGAGAAAGAGAATTTATTGCTCCATTATCAGAAGAAACAAATTTCTTCCTGCCTTGCTCAGCCCTGAAGAGGATTCAGAAGAAGAACTTGATGATGACCAGACAGAATCCTGTATTTCAATGGAATTTATGCATCATGTATGAGATGCATGAATATGCAACAGGTTATTGCTTTTAAGGGTTAATCCTCTGTTAACCTGGGTCCTTTTTCGGGCTTGTGCTGCCCAGAAAAGGTACCCAGACCATCCATAACTCTTTGTTCTTATTGTCTCGTATTGTCCTAATCCGAATTGTCCAAAATTTTTATTAATCTATTTATATTGCTGTTTTTATAACCATTTTATTACCATTAAACTTCTACAATTTCAAAAACAAGTGACTGGCGTTTTTCACGAGAAGAGAATTATTCCAGCAATGCCTTTCTCCCCCTGCCTGGTGGGATGGGCTGGATCTCCAGGCTGGGATGGGCCTGCCCACCATGGCTCGCTGCTCTGGGCCGTGCAGAGCTCGCCCTGCCAGCCCTTCCTGCCGGGCAGAATTCCCCTTTGCAAATGCCACAGAGGGAATTTCTTCCC
>NW_005054586.1:439029-450494 GCF_000277835.1 Geospiza fortis
TGCTGATCTGACACAGAAAAAGAAGCCTGGCATGTGCTTTTCCAGGGGGAGACACTCGGCGTTGGAAGCCGCTGTGGAATGGTTTGCAGAGGTGAATGCCCACAAGCAGGAGAGAAAAGGCTCTGCCTAGGGAACACGTCAGGATGGGATGGTTTCCAGGGCAAGCAATGATTCTCCAAGTTTCCATCCCCCAAAAGCCGCAGGACTTTGCTGTGTCACCTCAGAGCATTCTGAAGGCAGCCGATGTTTGCTCAAAGCTGTTCTCCACGCAAAGCCTGTTGATAATCAGGTGCTTTATTTTGGGTGGAATGATCCCTTTTGGTGCTCCAATCACACCATATTCACCCTTTTCTTTCCACACCTTTAATCTTCCCACCCTTCCAAATAAGCCATTTCTCCCTCAAGCATCTCCATCCCCTTCCACCCAAAAATGTCTCATCGTAGCGACTAATGAGCAATTAACGCTCATTGGAAAGCTGCAGTTGACTCTTCCTTACATGAAATCACTCACTACAAAAGGCACATTACCCTGTCCATGTAAAAGGCAGGTTATTATCTCTATTTCTGCTGCTTGCTGGCTTTTTCAGGTGAACACTACGAGCTCAGCCTCATTTCTGACCTTGGCGTGCGCATCCCAACGGAGCATTGCACGAGAGGAGAGACCCACAATCAAAGGGAGCAGATGCCCATTCCCTGGCCAGAAGGAATTACCAGGAGAGGCTTGAGCTTTTGATACTTGGAATGAATTGTCACACAGAAAATGGAGTGCAGAGGAGCTCGGGGAGAGCAAAGAGCAGAATGCTTTTTTCGGGTTGGGCACAGCCATGCCGAGCCCTCCAAGAGCTGCCACTCCCTTGCCAGGAGATGCTGGGAGGCTCTGGTTGAATGCAGGCCCTGAGGAGGTGTGCTGGGTTGGGGAGTGGAAAATGAGGTTCCCTAACTTGTCTGAGGTTTGTCTGCTCACGGGAAGTCACAAAATTCCCAATGTTCCGTGCTGGGAGAGGCAGCGTGGCAGACAACTGAGGTCACGACAGAAGACACCACAGCTGGGTGATCCTTTTCCTAGACCACACTTGCTCCAAGTGACCTCTTGGTATTCCCAGAATTTGGTTGCTCACTGTTTAGGCCCCTTGGAGGACTGACAGCGAGCTTCTCTTAACACTGGGATAGTGGGAAGGTGCCACCAATGTGACTTTGGAGCTGCAATCTGGCTCCCAAAATCCTTTTGAACAATCAGCATCTGGAGACAGCACACACAACACTCCAGGCCAGGTCCTCCAGGTGTGAAAGCTCCCAGTGTCCCCTTGCTGAGGGGTGACAGAGGATTCCAGGCAGTGCCTGCAGTTTGTACAGCAGAGAAAAGGAGGATCGAGCTGTGCATGTCCTGGATCCCAGGCTGGAAATGTCCATGACAACACAAGACAAACACAGCAGCAAATACATAAATACCTATGTGCTCTGCTGGGCACTGCACAGAGCAGGGAAATTGGGGAATTGTGGTGGCACTTTCCACCAGGGATTCATGAAACTCAGGGTTTTTCTACTGTGGTTAGAGTGGGAGCCTGTAAATCTAAAGAGAGTGGGGACAACTGCTGTGGGGTACAGATTCCAAGTGTTCAATATGGGGAGGAGATTTGCCAGCCTGTATATTCCTCCCATTCATCAGCTCGGAAACACGACCTCTGAAAGGAAAACTTGGAAATGCAGTTGCTTCCACATTTTAAAAAAGGGGAGGAAAAAAAAAGGACGGGGTGGGGGGGGGGATGGAAGAAAAAAAACCAAAGAGAAACCAAACAAAAAAAACCCCCACTGAACCATTTATTACCATGAGCCATCCCTTCAAAACGTGGGTGTTCAGCACCTGGCAGCCTATTTTCCAAGGATATACAGCAGCACAAGGCAGGATTGGCTCCAGAGCCACTCGAAGGGGAGTGTCAGGACCAGGCTGCTCTGAAAAAAAGGGAGAAGAGAAAGGAGAAAATGACGGGGAAGAATGGCAGGGCGTCTAACACTTTGCATCTAATGCCTCCACATGGCTGCAAGTGCCATGGCAATTTGGCCCCGATAACACGGATGGAGGGATGTTGCTAACATATTGCTTCCTTGTCAAATGTCTCACTGCTTTTGCAGCCAAGTCTCCTGCCAGCGAGGCTGAGGCCGCAGCAGCGCCTCTCCGCTACTTTCATATGCAAAGAGGTTGTTAACTCAATTGCCAATAAAATTCTAGTGGGTGGAGAGGAGGACATCTGCCTGTCTAGTCCTGTGCTTGCCAACATGGTTCTTTTATTCCTGCAGAAGCCGCGAGCTCCGACTCGAGCTGGTGTTTTGACAAGCATTTCTGTTTTCCTGACACAATGGGCGAAGCGGGCACGGATCCTGCGTGCCACTCGGAATATGTTTTCGGCAACGCCGTGATTTGCATCCCTCCCCGGGCCCAGCAGCTTGGACAGTGGGGTTTGGTCTGACATGGGAATGTGCCGCCTCTCTACTTGGGACCGTGCGAGGACAACGTGGGGACGGCGCTCTGCAGGGGCCACGGGGCCCAGAGGGGCTTTGGAGGAGGGAGGAGAGAGGATGATGGGGACGGCACTGAGGAAAATGAGATGTCACAGCAGGAACTGTCCTGTTTGTGTTAATGGCACAGCTTTGGGCCCAACTAAATTCTGTCCCCACAAACGAAAAAGACTCCTTGCAGTAACTGCAATGAAACCTTCTTGGACAGTGTGATCATCTCTCGGGGCCTTTCTGGGTCGCTGCGACCCCGAGATTGTTAGAAAATCTCTTTTTCCAGCCCAGGTGCTTGAAGAATGAGTTGGAGCTCTTCAGTTCTCGATCTCAGGGTTGTTTATTGTATCTTATCTATAAAAAATTTTCTCCTGCCCTGCCGAGGTCCATCCAGCAGGACAGTTCCCGCTTGCCCCTGGGGCGGTGTTATCTTTTTATTCTAAAAACTGCATGTACAATATTTACAATGACTTTCCAATACCTATCATCTACGTTAGACAGTGAGCTTCTACTCTAAACCAATCTAAAAGTGCCAACATCACAGCAGAAGATGGAGGCCAAGAAGAAGAAGGAGAAAGGCTGGACATGCCCAGATCCCTCCATCTTGCCCCCTGAACCCCCATACCAGAAACCCTAAAATCTACTTTTCCACCCCGTGATAACTTCACTAATATTCTACTTAAACTGTTGTGGCTTGCTGGTCTTCATACAAAGTTGGTAATTTGCTCCACGGGTCATAATCAAACCCACAGGTGTTTTGGGCTCCGTGCCAGGGCTTCTGAGCCCCCTGGCAGGGGTCTTGGCTGCTCAGGACAGCCAGAGGGATGTTCTGGGTTCCCACAACCATCCTTGCTGTGAAATTGCACCAACATGTCGCATTTCTATCTATAATGAGATTTGGGGTTGCATCTGCTATTTTGTCCTTGTTTTGTTTTGACTTAGGAAGACTAATATATGGAAATCCATCTCCACTGAGGCAAGAATTTCCAGTTCTTGAGGTTCATGAGGAGCCTCAGGGAGAAAGGCTGCAGCCCCCAGAGGATGCTCCCCCAGAGAAACGGGGCTGATGGGGCATCTGTGCTCTTGGCACCGCCGCAAACCCGCCCTCGAGGGAAACCGCAGCTGAGAACGAAAGGCGCCAATGACTGGAGGGGGCAGCCTGGTCACCAGGGGTGTGGTAGTTGGGCCTCATCCCCTGGGACTCATAACCAGATTCTCCCAGTGCTTTCCAGGCCTAGATTCCAGGTAATTTCTGCTTTCCTGGCTCAGGATGCGCCGCCCCCTTTGTGGCGCGGTTCGGCCTGCCAGAGGAGGGATTTCTGCGGGAAAGGCTCGGGCACATCAGGCTGTACAGATGGCCAGAGCCAGAGTCTCTCAGGTATCACACAGGGCACAATCAGCTCTCCTCCACCCTCCTCTCCCCCCGGCTCGCCCTGCGTGCCAGCCCTGCTGCCAAGCCTCATAAATTATCCCTCAGCTCCGCGAGCAGCGCTCCACAAGGGTGGGGAACCACGGCCCAAACTGCTCCTGCAGCTGCCCAAGGGCACAGCAGCCACGCTGCTGCTCTGCCTGCACCCCCAGAACTGCAGCCCTCCCCTGGGGGAACCCACAGGCCTAAAGGACGGCTAATTCCGTGCCTTTTAAACCAGATTCCCTTTGGCACAAAAAGAAAAATAGCAGAGAAGTTTCTTATCTCCCTGGGGAATGTCTCGAGACTGGAGCTGTTTTATTATCTGGGTTAGTTTGACATCTGAGAGGAGAAGATTGTGATCTGAAATCTGCAATGAGAAGGGGGTTAGTCCTTCCCTGCATTCATAAATAAATGACCAAGCAGAGATACGTGTCACTTTGTTTTCATTTACTGGGAGGAAGGTTCATCTCCAGAACAAAAGATCAGGAATTTATTGTCTTGTTAACTGTCTGGAGGCTTTTAATAAGGTGCTGTGTTACTCTGACCATCTTACCATTCTGTAATTTGATTATCCAGACGTTCTGGTTCTTAATTGATAATTAATTTGAATAATGTGCAAAGAATTGAATGATGGAAGGGAGAAAGAGAAACAGATGGTTGGTCTATGCAGCTAGAAAACATATAACGGGGGAAAAAACCATCACATTTGGAGCACAACAATATACTTTGTTCATCTCTGGGAAGAGACAATGGCATATGTTGTGGCTCATGTCTTCAAACTTCTGCCCTGGTTACAGAGAAGAAGGTGGATGGCAAAATGTGTGAGGGCCTGGAGAGCTGGCAGATGTGAAATCTGGCACTGGAAAGGAGAGATCCAGGCCATGCTGTTTGCTGGACGTGGTGCTGGTGTGGACAATCTCAAATCCCAGCCCTCCCTCACTGTGCAAAGAGGCTGAAGAAGAGGGAGATGTAAAGCTGCAGCGTCAGGGGCTCTGTGTGGCTGTTTGGAAGGGATCTGTGTATTTTATGTTCTCAGATTCATTTCTTGCCTCTGAGTATGTTACAAAGAAGATGCAACTCCAGGAAACAGAGAGCAGGGAAAATGGCACTGAACCCCACCACTGAAAATGGCAGTGAAATGGGCATTTGAATGGAAACAGAGAGCAGGAAAATGGCACTGGAGCACCACCACTGAAAATGGCAGTGAAATGGGCATTTGAATGGAAACAGAGAGCAGGGAAATGGCACTGGAGCAGCACCACTGAAAATGGCAGTGAAATGGGCAAATTAATGGAAACAGAGAGAGGGAAAATGGCACCACCAGTGTCCTCACCCCCTGCAACACCACTCCCCAAAGCCTCACTGCCCCTCCCAGCCCCTTATTCCCACCTTCAAAATTCCCACCAGCCTCTGGACAGGACGTGGCCACCAGGGTTTCTGTGAAGGACAGCAGCCCTGCCAGGGCTGTGCTCAGCAGTTTGCTCCAGCAGGGAGCCGTGGGCAGCTGCTCCTGACCCTCTCCCTTCACCCCCTGACATTCCAGCTCCTGACTGGGTGTTTTTCAAGCCATGGCCTCCAGAACTCTTCCTTCTGGTGTTTCTGGCCATCACATGGCTGAGGCTCCTGCAACTATGAGCTTGATGAAAGCATCTTTTCCTGGAACCTACAGCCACTTTTTAAATTTATTTTTTTTCTGAAGGGATGTTACTTAAATGTGTTCACTGCTCCTTCAAGGGCAGACTATACTTACAGAGACAGCAGCAAGAGTGATGGCTGAAGGTAATTCACATTCCAGGAGGGAAACAGGGACAAACAAGCAATGCATTTTCTCCCATCCACCCACAGGTGCCAAATGCCCAAAGCCCTCACCTCGCTGGAAAGATGAGTCAGGAGCCCACAGACGCGTTTGCTTTATTCTGGTTCAGGGTGTGAAAGCAGCAAAGCTCTCTGCACAGTGCTCTTCCCTTCCCTCCTCCAAGCTAAATCCCATTTTGTGTGTGGAGGATGTGCAGGAGAACCCATCCCCACACCCTTTTGTCCAAACCAGTGCCCAGCACTCGGTCTCTACTCATGAGCTGGGATTTCAAAAGGGATCCAGCCGAGGTGAGCAAGGGGGATGCCCAAGGTCGCACATCAAACACAATCCATTTTGGTAGGGCCTATAGAAATAATTCCTTCCATTTTTTTCTGGCTTTCCAACCCCTCCAGTGGAGTAAGGAACCAAAAAAAAAAAAAAAAAAAAAAAAAAAAAAAAAAAACCTGCTAAAGAGGCTCTCATGGATGCAAATGGATTGCAACGGTTTTTAAAGGAGTTAAATTTGCAGCCTGAACTACTTGGCAGAATCTCTGAAATCATTATTCTTTTATTCATAGCAGTAATAAATAATAATAAACCTAAACATCCCAATGGTCCCCACACCTCCTGCATCTCCCTAGCTGCAGATCTCGAACATGAATAATAATTACAGCTTATCAAATCAGCCCATGATTAGAGACAACAGAAAGACATTTCATATTGTTAACTTCCTCGCACAAGACGGGAAAAAAAATCAGGTCATAGGGGTATTAAAAATTTATATCATAGCATTTGACTTGACTTGTCTCTTAAAAAGGAAAAAAAAAGCCAGCATGTATTATGTATTTAGGCAATTCCTTTTAAACCCTCTCCCGAATGAGCACCAGACAGGCCAATAACTTGATAGATGGATGGCTCCATCCAGCCCCTGCGCATATTTTATACACACACGCTCACCGGGCACTCACACCTATGTAAAACACCAGATACATACACACACAGAGAGGTGTAAATCTATTTATAGCCCTCAGCTGAAGGCAGATGCAGAGCTAATGCTTAAAAAAGAGAAAAAATCCCTATGCAGAGATAGCATCTTATTTAAATCTGGCAGCTTTGGAAGAGCAACTTTTTTGCCAATTTTTTGTGGAGCCGCAGCAACCTCAGCAGAGCTTGGTTCATTAGCTGCCTGATTCCTGTTTGAGTTTGCTGCTTGTGTTGTTTGTTTCTCTTTCCTTAGGTCATTTTTCTGGCTTTCGTGGGCCAGAAAATACCTTGACAAGGGAAAAAAAGCAAGTCCTTGATGGCAGAGGAAGGAGTGGAATAAATCAAGTCAGGCAAGAGGCTGAATTCTCATCTCATCTCTCAGGAGATCATGAGATGGAACCAGCTCCTGCTTGGATGATTTTTAGGACCCACATCGTGCCCGGTCCACCTGCTGGGGCTGCACATTTGCTTTGGAGCTCTGCAGAGCTGGGGTCCCTGTGGGCAGGTCCCATCGCATCCCATTGCATCCCATTGCATCCCATTGCATCCCATTGCATCCCATCCCATCCCATCCCATCCCATCCCATCCATCCCATCCCACCCCTGTCCTGCCAAAATGTGCTCGAGCCCCTGCCTGGTTCGAGGGGAAAATGAACAATTTCAGTCAAAGCTGCCCAAGGCTGCCTTGATCTTGGTGCCCGCTCCAGCTGATGGAAGAAGAAGCCTCCCAGTTTCTCTGGATGCTTCCTCGCTCCTTGGACCCTGGCTCCGAGTTTTAACTGTTCTAAAACCCAACCAGAATCCTCACACCACTCAGAAAAAAATCCTTCCGCGTGTTTCCATGCAAAAATTCCCTTTTTATGAGAGACGCGGTTCCGTGTCCAAGGGTGTCAGCACCACATCTCTCCAAAGTGCTGCTGGGAATCTTGGAAAGGCAGAGCCCCCCGGAGTGCTGCAGCAAATGTCTCTGTGCACATGCCCTGGCACCAGCCTGCTCTTTTCAGGAGAGGTCAGCACATTTACATAGATGCTTCAATAGAGCAGCCGCCAAAATCTCCTCCAAGATGTTTTGAAAGCTTAAAAAAAAAAGAAAACTAAAAAACCCAAAACCCTCAAATATATTTTTTTTTCAACATCTGCAGTCAGTGAAAGGAGAGATGCAAATCTGCTGTCATTTGCATGCAAATTTTTTTTACATCAAATCAGTGACAGAATGCACAATAAACACACTTTAAATTGAAATATTCCACGTTCACTTCCTCCTAGCCCTGCCTGCAGCTGGGATTCAATTTTCATGCGCAGCTCCACACAGGTGACCGTCCTCCAGTGGCTCTGAAGCCAGGAAGAGTGTGGGAAAGATGGAATTACAGAGGCAAAGTAATTGCAACCAGCTCATGACTCAAAACCCAGCTGTCATGAGAGAGAGTAAAGATGAAGGTTCTTCAGAAATAAATGCTGTTGAAAGAGTCTGTATCTGTCTCAAAGCCTAAAGCATCCTTTATGATAATCACTAACATTTTGATCACAGGGAAATATGATAATCGCTCACCCCAGAGTCCACGCAATCAGGAATAATAGCAAATATCTCTGTAGGGCTTGTTTGCTCCAGGCTCTGAGCACTCAGCCCCGTGCATGGGGAGGGGCTGGCCTGGGCTCTGTGGGAAGAGCAGTGGGGCTGGAGCAGAGCTGGGCTCCCCCCAGGGCCAACAGCCACCCTTCAGTGTCCCATGGCCAGCCCAGTGCCAGCTCCAGGCCCACTCATCCCCATTCTCCATCTATTCCCATCTCCACCACCAGCCCTGTATCAAGCCCCAACCCCATCCTCATCCTCATCTCCATCCCCAACCCCATCCATCCATCCATCCATCCATCCATCCATCCATCCATCCATCCATCCATCCCCATCTCAATCCCTATCCCCATCCCCATCCGTCCCCATCCCCATCCCCAACCCCATCTGTCCCCATCTCCATCCTTAACTCCATCTCTATTCCTATCTCCATCCCCATCTCCTTCCCCACCCATCCCAACTCCATCTTCAGCCCCATTCCCATTCACTTCCCATCTCCACCCCTATCTCCATCCTCAAACTCATCTCCATCCCCATTCTTCATCCTCATCCACTTCCCCATCCATCCCTATCTCCATCCCCAACTCTATCCCCATCCCTATCTCCATCCCCTTTCTCTTCCCATCTCCACCCCTATCTCCATCCCCACACTTTATCCCCATCCCCGTGTCCATCCTCATCCATCCCCATCTCCTTCCTCCCCTCCCTCTCCATCCCTTCCAGATCCTGCTGGTTTCAGCAGCGTGCTCCAAGCCGTAGCTGGTGCTTCACTTTTCCTACCAGGGACAAAACCCATCCTGGTGTCTGCCCCAAACCCTTCCTGCTGTAATTTAAACCCTCTCACTCTTGCCATGCGTGCTCAGCTCAATATTTGTCTCCAGCAGCTCCCAGCTGCCCTCACCCCCATGGCACTGCGCATCCACCGAGTCCATCCCAGCTCCCATTCACCCCACTGCTGGTGCCCACTTGTTGAGCCACTGCCTGCGTATTTTGAAGGGAGCTTCTCCAGATTGTCAGAATTGCTGAAAAAACCCAGCCCTGAAAGGGTTCCAGGCGTTCCTGATTCCTGTTTTTCTGCAGGAGGAAATGTCTGGGGTGGAGCAGTGAGGCGGGAAGGAGCATCCCCTGCTCTCCTGTGCACTTTGCTATCCAAAGGCCATTTAAAACACAGAATGGCTGAGCTGCTTCTTTTCTCCTTTTGCTTTTTTTTTTTCTCCCCAGAAATTAAAAGTCCTGTTAGAGACCCCCTTATCTGGCAGGTGAGGGGATAATTGGAAGTGCCCTGGCAGAGCCGACGTGTCCGGAGATCCGGCGAGGAGCAGCAGGAACATCTCGGAGACACGCACAAACTCAATAAACCTCGGGGGGGAAATCTAATAATCACTTTGCTGTCTCAACAGCTCCTTAGCTGATGGAAGAGCCACTCATTTTTCACTGCATGTCCACTGTTCTTTAACCCTGAGAGAGCTCCCATAAAACACCCACGCTGCGACGTGTCCTGAGTCAGCAGCGCATCTGCCCAAGGTCTCCTTGGCAATCCTCGGCAGCTGCCTCTGGAAAAGCCCAGGCCCTGCTGGCTGTGGGTCAGCCAGAAAACATTTTCTCCCTGGCTTATGTGCCCAGAGGCTTGAAAAATGCTGTTTGTGGCCATCTCCCAGCTTTTCTGTTAAAAACAAAGCTGGAGCGCTGCTCAGAACTTTACGGAAAGCGATCAGGAGAGCACCGGCACCAGGAATGTGGAGGGAGGCAGGCAGTGTCCTTCTGGTGCTTCACTCCCGTTTCCATTTCCCCTCACATTTGTTGGGCAGGAGCCTCCAAGGCTGAAATCCAGCATGGGGATGCAGGGACAGGTCCCCATCACAGCCATCCCGTGGGACACATGGGCCGAGCCCTTGCCCTGAGGGAGACGTGCCAGCATGGGCAGTTATTCCAGACCAGGCTCCATAAAAGCAATTCCAGCTCTATTTCCTCATGCTTGAGCAGCTTCTCCTGCCCTTTGGCCTCCCACAGAGTTTGCATTTTTATGGTAAAGCTTTTTAAAAACAAAAAACAGTTGCACAACCTCAAGCACGGGCCCTCAGCTGGCTTGGGGATGGTGTGGCTGGTTATCCATACAGAGGCTGTGGACAATTCCCAGATGGATGGGTGGAGGAGGGACACAGAACCACACAGGCCTTCCCACCACGATGGATTTGGGGTCCCCAGTGGGGATATTTTGGCTCAGAGGTCCCCAGTTTGTGCACACTGCAGGTTCGTGGTGGGTGTGCTTCCACAGGAGCACGGAACCATTGATGTTGGAAAAGGCCTTGAGTCCCACCATGAATGATCACCGCCGTGTTCACCAATAAACCACGTCCCCAAGTGCCACATCTACTCCTTTTCTCCTTTTTTGAACCCCTCCAAGGAATGGTGACTCCATTCCAGGTCCTGCATGATCCCTGCCTGCATCCCCCATGGACAGCAGGGAAGAGGCAAAGCCCCGTGTGGAGAAATCCAAGCAGCTGGAGCAGAGGGGAAAAAAACCCATCTGCCCTTTTCCAACCTGACTGCTCTCGTATTTGTTTATTAAACACAGGTCTGGGGAGGAAATGCCTCGCTGTGGTGACAGGCCACGTTTCCAGAGTTATCCCAGAGCACCAGGCAGGACAAGAGCCATTCCTCATCGCCATAATTAGGGAGATCACGTTGGCAGATTGGCATTAAGTGACACTGACATGCTGTGATGTGCTCCTAACCAAATGAAGGGCTTTCCCTGCCGCCCTTCTCAGCACCTTGCAGCAGGCAGGACTGTGCTCACAGTCCTGCATCAGGCCACCAGGTTTCTGGAATTTGCCTTCCCTGCTTCTCATCTCGCGCCAGAGTGTCCTCCCAGAGGTAAATTTAAGAACAGCCTCCCTCCACCACCCAGGTTTCCTTGGGTCTGCTCATCGCTGGCAGCAGCTCAAACCCCGGACCGGGATGCCCAGGGATGGACACAGAGCATTCCCGGCTTCCTCAAAGCACCTTCCATGAAATGCTGCACCTCCCCTTCCCCTCCTCCCGCTCAAAATAACCCAGCCCTGAGCCCAGCCACTCCCAGCTCCTCCACAGCCATTTCCCAGGTTCCCAGACTGAACTGCCGAGGCTGCAGACACATTTATTATCTTTTTTTTTTTTTTTTTTTTTTTTTTTTTTTTTTTTTTTTTTTTTATCCTACTTTT